>NC_077224.1:85018236-85295509 GCF_024763615.1 Phlebotomus papatasi | reverse complement strand
TCAAAGCGTTATTATGGGAAAAATCATTTTTTTCACACTTAAACGGCAAAATCGGAGTGATAGCGTAGTCTGAGTGGAAAATGATGTATGGACGAAATGTAGAGACAAATATGCTCTACAATTATGTCGAAGTAATCATCAAAATCGGTTAAGCGACAGTCGAGATAATTGAGGTTATGTGATATTGAAATTGGTTTTTCGACTGTGGCGCCCCTGGTGTTGGTCCCACGAAGTTCAAATATTCTAGAAAGTTGTAGCATTTGGTGAGATCTTTCGTTTAAGCCCTCACTCATCAAAATCGGTCACATAGAACCGGAGATATGATTTTTTGAATTTCGTGAACTTTGACCCCTCATATCTCCGGTTCTATTGAAACCACAGCGCACATACGCACCATTTTGGAAACGTCCTAGACTGGACTACAACATACTAAAATTTCATTAACTTGCACAATGCCGTTTTTGAGAAAAGTGACTTTGAATTTCGATGAATTTTGACGCTATCACAGCGCCACCTGTGGTGACTTTTTGAACTTCCATCTGAAAGTGCTCATCGAGACGAAACCAAAAAGGTAAAATTTAGGTCGCTATGTTAATTAGAACCGGAGATAGAGGCCGGTCAATGTTCGAACTTTGACCCCTTATAGCTCGGGTCAGGGGTTATGGATCGACTTAAGGTTTTTTTTGTTTGATAGGTATAATCAACGGCTACAACATACTAAAATTTCAGCCCGATCGCATAAGGAATTTTTGAGTTATTTAACTTTTAAGATTTAAACATTTTCTTTTTAAAAAAAGCGCCCCTAGCGGTGGTTTTATGAACTTGCGATGTTAGAAGAGGAAGTGGCATTTCACGAGAGCTCTCCAAAAAGCCCTCAGTTTTTAAATTCTGACAATTAGAACCGGAGTTATGGCCATTTTAAGAAAATTTTTTTGGACCCTTATAGCTCGGGTCAGGGGGGTCGGGGGACCTTAAGTTTGGTATTGATGGAAAGCTCTAAGGCCCAGCTATAACATACTAAAATTTGAGCCCGCTCGATGCCATAGGGCCGGAGCTATTGAGAAAACAAAAAAAGGGGGGTCTTCAAAATGGCGGAAGGAGGGGTGGGGGGTGGGGGGTCAATGCACCATGTTGCAATTTTCATACGATATTTAACCTTTGCCGAAAACCGCAAGTCGATATCTTTTTTAGTTTAGGAGCTATTAAGCTCCAAAGAGCGGCCGGACGGCCGGCCGGACGGCCGGCCGGCCGGGAACGTAACTTAGCCCCCCATATATTCGTGATCAGGAAGTGGCGAAACACATTTTGGCCAAGTTTGAGCGCGATCGGAGGACATGAAATTTTGTTAGGATTATAGTAGGTGAGATTGTTAAGAATCTCACCTAATAAGACTTTCTTTTTGTTAAGCTCAAAGAGTGAATATATACGAATACTGCGACAGCATAAAAATAAAAGTAAGATCAAATCATTGCAATTGTCGTAACTTATGGCCTAGAGACACACTGAGCCCGATCACAAGTAGATTTTGATTCTCCAATAGTGTCTTGGATGAAAGGTAAATGGAACTCTATTTGCACAAAAAGTCGTTGAAGTTCGAAAAATTCAAATTCAATTTCGAATTTTCATACTAAATTTTCGAACAAGGTGGGGAAAATTTATCAAATATCACACTAAAAAGCTCGCAAAAGAGTTACTCAGTGATTATGGAGTGATTAAATAATGGAACAAGAACAGTAGGCGTCTTTGTTCTGTTTTTTTCCTCACAAAAATGTGAAGACCGTCACATTTTGACACTTGAGAACTTTGAAATTCGAACAGGATGTATCTCAGCCACCTTGCGGAATTATCAATAAGTAAGAAAGTCTCTTTCCCAGCAACGAAAGAGTTTGCGGTTCGAAAAGACGCGACGGTGGCGGCCTCCCAATTTATTCAGAGCCTGGTGGCCACCATAAAAACTATTATTAGTTCTGAGCGGTGGCCACCAAATTGCTGTGACGCTACTGAACTCACCACAAAAGTTCGCGGTTTGTGCAGTGTACGGCGTTAGCTAACACGTTAGCTAATGCCTTATGGGAATTTTACATTGGGTGACCCTCAGAGTTAGCTAACTATGTTCGCGGTTTGTCACGTATTTGAGCAGTCATGGCGGATTATTTATGACGCACGAGTGTTGTGCGCATAAAAAGTGCATTTACAGCGATTTTATTAGCATCTGCAGCTAGATTTTACAAGGAATTTATTAAAGTAAGTCTAAATAATATATTAAAGTAGTGAAAAATTGGTATCTTACAAAGTATTTTCAAGAAATAAAGTGAAATAAAATTGTCAAAAAAACAGACGCTGGGGTGGCGTCGCCTCTGATTTTGGGGCTCCCAAACAATATTTCTGTCCGGAACTATATTGAGAGGCTTCGAATTAATGTAATGATTGTACTTTGAGTAAAAAATATAATAATTTGTCAGAGTGAGAAGTGAAAAATGTTTGCAAATATTGTACCGCTTCCGGAAGAATCTTTTTGGGGCCCCAGAGTACAGTTTAGGGTAAATAAATGCCCTCTATATTTATATAAGTATATGTAGAGTTGAAAAAGCAATTACAAATGATTTTTCTTTGAATTAGAGGTTTTATTTTGTATCGTTTTACAGAAATAATCCAGCTGAGCAGGCCGGAACGGACCGGACAGCTTATGTGGTGCTCCAGCTGGGGAAAGATGTAGAAATTGTATTTCTTTTGTAAAAGAATTGTAAATAAATATAAATTAAACCGATTTTTGTAGTTTCAATTAAAGACGTTGATTAGATTTCAAATTCAAAATGGCAGTTGAATTCAAAATTCCCCACCCTAAATTCACCACCTAAAATATTCACCTCGTGACAAATCGCGAACATAGTTAGCTAACTCTGAGGGTCACCCAATGTAAAATTCCCATAAGGCGTTAGCTAACATGTTAGCTAACGCCGTACACTGTACAAATCGCGAACTTTCGTTGCTGGGTTTTTTGGATCTTCAAATAGATTTTCGAATTTTTCAAGATCTACTTCTGTACGGAAAGATTCTTTCCGTACAGAAGAAGATCTTGAAAAATTCGAAAATCTATTTGAAGATCCAAAAAAGAGACTTTCTTACTTCTTGATAATTCCGCAAGATGGATCAGGTATATCCTGTTCGAATTTCGAAGTGCTCAAGTATCAAAATGTGACGGTCTTCACATTGTTGTGAGGAAAAAAAACAGAACAAAGGCGCTTACTGTTCTTGCCCCAGTATTTAATTACTTCATAATCACTGAGTAACTCTTTTTAGTGTGATATTTGATAAATTTTCCTCATCTTGTTCGAAAATTTAGTATGAAAATTCGAAATTGAATTTGAATTCTTCGAACATCAACGACTTTTTGTTCAAATAGAGTTCCATTTATCTTTCATCCAAGACATTATTGGAGAATCAAAATCTACTTGTGATATCTACCACTAACCATTTAACCCATTCCTTACCATTGTATTATACATCATACGCAAATTGAGTGATTTTTGATGAATTATTTCTGGACAATTTTTATCCGAATTGCTGTCGGAAATGGATTTTTAGTAACGTTAGTTATTCAATTACTTGAGAAAAATAGTCCGTCAGATATGAAAATACATTTTGTTATTATTTTCTTACTTCGCGGAAGGTCATGCAAAATTTTTGCTCAAAATGGCGGACGGAAAATACGACATCTCGTCGAATTTGTTAAAATTTGCCTCTTTCCTCCTTCCTGATTTAAATTCTAGTTCCCAATTGGTGTTCTTGGATAGTCACTCTATCTAAAGCAATAGAGTTTGTAATGAATTAATGCACAGAATTTAAATTCAGTGACCGTTAAGACATGTGTTTGACAGAGGCTCCCCGCGCCCCCATATAAGATAAAAATTTTTTCTTTTCAGAAAATTCATCTACTAATCTGTAGTAAACTAATCCCAAAATATGAACATTCTATCTCAAGTATTTCCGGTACATTGATTTAATGGGTTAAGCTAAATATTACTTAGGGCAGAATCACATTATTGGCACTAAAATGCTCACCGTCAGCGTCAAAGCCCTCACCGTATTTCGTTGATTTACGTATTTTTATTGTAATTTTTACGCAAATTCTTAATTACCGTGTTACATTATCTCATACTCGGTCACTGAGAAAAAAACATTTGAGCATTTTACTGTCAATGTGATTCTGCCCTAAGGGTAATCAGGGTAATCAGTGATCAGGGATATTCATATCTTTAGTATCTCTATCACTGACGGACTATCAGAGCTATCAGAGGTATTTCATATCACAAAGGTTTGGGGATTCGAGGTACAAGGGGTTTCTCATTCTCTTTGGTATCATTATCACAGGTTTTGATTCACTAGCATCCAAATTACGTTTGAAACGTAACTTCAAATATGATTTTTTTTTTTGTTTTCTGAGGAAGAAAATTTTGAACAACAAGTAGTTTGGATTCATTTTTAAACTAACTCAATTCTGAAATAATGCGGTATTAATATTAATTAATATGCGGCAACAAAGGGTAACACTTTTATATTAATTTCTCAAATTCCATAAAGAATCTGGCGGTTATATGAAAATAGTCTCACGATATATTTGCTCATCCGTCCATTGTGACGTTTAGAAGTCTAACTGTGTTATCACACTTGCACATTAAAATTTTAATGTGATTCACATTAACTGTCGCTGGTGAGAGTCCGAATGTGTAATTTGTGTGCTTGAATCATTTTATATTCAAAATTTGATCTATTTGTTGATAAAAAGATAGACTTGGCCCGCAGAAATTGATATAAATTGATTCATAGCATCAATGCGAAAAATTAATGCGATTTTCTCTTTAATTTTTTAATGTAAAAAATATTTATGCTTTAGGTAAGATAAGATAAGATTTTTCCTGGGGTCAGTTTTCCATTTCGGATATTCCGATGCATCCAGGCCACCGAAATTGGGCCCCTTATGCTTCCCCACTCCTATTCTATCTTTTCCCCGATACGGGTAGCCGCTCTATATCGCAGCTCTGTGTGGACAATCAGTGCCGTTACTATATCATAGAATCCCTTCTCGGTGTGTGTTTGAGATCAGTGACAGCGAATACTTGTATCGACTGAAGTAGGGTGGAATCACCAGTTCTCGCCAGTGCCCCACTTCTCGCCACTTACATTGAAATCGCTATTTTTCGCAATTTATGAAATAAATGAGTCGCAATTTTTTTGTATTGTTTCTGCTTCTACGCATAGAATCGAAAAATAATAATTATTCGTTTTGGATTCACGATTTTGATCACTTTTTAGAGCAATATTTTAAGCAAGTGCATCGAATCCAACATCTCTTACCAAATGTACTAAGTGTCGTCAAATTTTCATCAGGCCAAAAATACCTATTTGGGTAAATAATTTGTCTATTGAATATTTAATTGCACTTGTGGAATACATAAAATTTCTATTTAGTCAATTAATATTTCATTTTATATTATTTTTGTATAAAAATGAGGCATGGCGAGAAGTGGTAATATTCTGGAATTGATTTTACCACCTGTCACCATATCTTTTCAATAGGCGACGCTAACTTCACTTCGTACATTCTCAGTTGTCAAATCTGCATTGTTTACTTTCTGCAAAAGCCCCATAATTTGATTTCTCAAATAAAAGTGAAGAAAATCATTTAAAGAGAGTAATAATAAAGTGATCACAAGGAAAGTGAAATGGTGAATGTATTCTTTTCATAGCATTGCCTAAAATAACCGAGTGTGGTTCTTTTCAAGTGGGTGGCGAGAAGTGGTTACAAATTTTACAAAACTGGCGAAAAGTGGCGACGAAATGGTTATTTTTGCATTATTAATAAAAATCAGTTTTTTAAGTAGTCCAGCGTTATGTTCTAGGATTATTGTTTTCACGTATCTAGAGCCAATACATCTAAGTAACTTTGTGTCAAATTTGACTTATCTTGTACCAAGGATTCAAAAGTTATGATTTAATGAATTTAATTTCTTCCTAAACATGGCGATAGCCGGTTATTCCACCCTAATTGACATTTATACATTCATTGCACTTGTCTCATTATGGTCCAAATATAGGAATTCCGAGAATTCGTATAGTTTTTATTAACTCAAAAATAAGAATTAATTTTTAATTGGATATGTTTAATAAAATACCTCTAGAACTTGGAAACTTTCGCAACGGTCTGAAAAGTATACTTCTTTCTTGGAATTAATTAATTCTCAGTGCAATGCGAAATTGCATCTTGACACTTATTTTGCTGTTCTTAGGCATTAAAGCCAGGAATAAGCTCATCTTTTATTCAATGTGAAAATTCATGGTAATTAAACACTATAGTGCACTTCCTGAGAGTTACTTCAATAAAATGCTTTCATTAAATTTCTTGGAATTATTTTCAGTTTGTTTCACGGTAAAGTCCTTTTGTATGTGAAAATCTAATTAATCCTCTTGAATTCTGTAATACCTGAAAATCCATAGTAATTTGCTCATTTTCTAAACAATTTCAGTATAAGTTAAGCAAATTTTCCGGATAGATCTCCCTTTGTGAAATAATGATCTTTCATTGATGCTTCATTACATTCAATACCTTTTGATGAATAACTATTGAAATTTCAAACAATTGGATCTATTTCCTCGAATTTCTGGAATTTTGCACAAGTCATACATACCGCTGCCTAGTATCTTTGTAGGCCGTCAAGGGGTAGATAACTGTGCCGCTCGCAGTTCACTTAGTACAATGTGACACTTAGTACATTTGGTAAGAGATGTTGGATTCGATGCACTTGCTTAAAATATTGCTCTAAAAAGTGATCAAAATCGGGAATCCAAAACGAATAATTATTATTTTTCGATTCTATGCATAGAAGCAGAAACAATACAAAAAAATTGCGACTCATTTATTTCATAAATTGCGAAAAATAGCGATTTCAATGTAAGTGGCGAGAACTGGTCATCACTAATTTTAATAAAATAGATGATTTCTATGCAAATTTTTTTTCAAAGACATTGTGCTTTACATCTCATGTACTTCACAATCAACAAAGTATAAATATGACATTAGATTGGATAAATTAACTGTTATAGTGTTCATGAATGAACTTCTTATTAAGTTGATTGAATAACAATTAAATTGCTGTAGGGTGTATGGGTAAATATACAGTGAAAATTTCTACTTTGTTTGAGCAGGAAAATTGTGATAGCTTCCATTTAATAAGTGCACAGTAGCAATGAAATAATCATTAAACTCATCCGAAAACCTTTAAATTAAATAATGTGGTGGAAACGTAAGCGAATTTTAGGAAGAACCGAAACTTCTGTGGTATACCACCGATCACCGCACCGATGTGAGAACCAATTTCCACAGTAGCACAGCCTAGGGATCTGCGCACGGAGTAATCTTGCGCGCTGCGCGCAGGGGTGAGGAACGGTTTTTTCGACTTTTGCGCGCAAGATTCACTGTTTGCGCGCAATTTCTTTTCTTACGTGCAAGCTCTATTTTTGCGCGCAAATTTGTTTTCGCGAAAACATTTTATTTGAGACTGAGGAAGATAATACCAACCAACAAAAAGGCTTCAGTTCCCGGTTTCCAGAAAAAGCGTTTAGTTTCTCTGTGGATTCGTTCTTCTTTACACAGTATATTTTGTTCCGAAAAAAGTGGCACGTTTGGGGAAAAATTAAGTATTAAGGAATGGTTTCACGGAATATTTTTTTGGTACTGGTATATACCTTATGTATAAATCGCCCTTCACATTAACATTTTCCATAATATTGTCCCTCAATCTGAATTATATTTGAAACGTACGACTTTTTTCGGAACTAAGGAAGTATTAAATTTGCTTTTACGAAAAAAAACTATATATTGGCTAAATAGCCCTATTTTAATATGTATATTACGTAATTTTGTGTATTTCTTTGAAAAAAATCTTTTGAAATCGTTGAAAATTAAAATTTTACCTCTTACACTTTTACACTGGTATTGTCTACATATATTGTCTTTTTTGTCAAGTGCTATTGATTTATTTCTTTCTGAAAGAGTAAAAATTAATATTTCGATTAAAAACAGAGCTCTAACATTTTTCTTGCGGACAGATAAAATCAAGTAGGGGAAACCTGGGATGTTTGGGCCATTTTTATCGTGTTTCTCTTTGAAATAATATTCCAAGGGGCCAGTAAACTGTTTTAGAATTTATATTGCCCGTAGAATACCCATAAGTATTTACTTTAATAAAAGGATTCGATGGAGCTCAAAAAATAAATAGACTTTCTTGGAAGAGGAGAATGTTGAATGTGTAATTTTGTCCCTAACATCCTCGATCTTGGGCACAGAGGGACAAGAATAGGGATATTCGTGGCGCGGTTTTTTTTCTGGCATAACATTTGGAATTTCTTGAAAAAGAGAATTTTGCAAAAGTATATCGTTGTCGCTCTTACTTTGACAGTCAAACGATCTACGCTTCACCCTTCGCTCCACCTAAGATTTCACAGAAAAATGAAGTGACCAAACATCCCCACGTGTATTTTTGTTATTTAAAATATAAAAAATAGAGCATAATCTTTATAACTTTTTTTCAAAATATTTTCCAAAAATACTTTGTAAGCTAATGAGATAACAAAATTTTGTTCATTTATGGTTAGTATAAAACACAAAGAGGAAAACTGCAACATCAGAACCTACTACTTTGATCAATTTTTAAAGAATTGTTTATTGAATCCAAGCAATAAAAACTGAAGATATCCATTATTCTTATCAAGATAGATCTAAATGCTGCCCATGATTGCGCAGTGCATTAGTTCCATTTATTTTAATAATTAAAGAAAAATCCACCGTGTGCTAAACTACCCTGTTCCTAACATCTCCGGTCCCCCATATTTATTTATAAAAACTGTCGACATAAATTTCTATCTTCAAATTTTCTAAAATCAAATCCATTTTTCTAAAATGAATGAACTTTTCTTCTAAATTCAATCCTATTTATTATAAATAGATATTGCATTTTAGTAGCAGGATTTTTTTTTAAATAAATGAATTATATGATAAATCTCTTCTTATCCGCTATAGAATTGATTTCATCATCATCATCATCATTTTTAACCACTTATCGCTATCGGGGCGCGAGTTGGACTGATTTTAAAAATAATTTATTAAATTAATAATAATATTAATTATTATTATTATTATTCATCTCAATATGAAAAAAAAACGTAAAAGATAAATGCTGCGCGCATTCTGCGCGCATAAAATATACTTTGCGCGCTGCGTCGTAAAAATCAACTTGCGCGCAGCGCGCATAAATGCACGCACTCCGTGCGCAGATCCCTAGCACAGCCACTCGATACAGCAAGGATAGAGAAGGATAGGGAGATCTATGATCTTTATCTACTCTTAAATGGGGAAAGGGAATAGTGGAGAGTTTCTTTTTGGATGGTACCGCTACAATAACAGAAATGATTGACCACATTAACCCTCCAACGGGTAAGACCGCCTCCAGGCGGTCATTCTATAAATCGCATTTACTGCACTTATTTGATGTTGAAATATCTACAGTGTCCTCAATTATAGTCTTACTAACTTATTTTCTGAAGCTGAACTCATTTTGACCTTTCGTTTGCTTCCAATCTTCAGTTTTATGTGACAAGTCAGAGATAAAACAACAAAATGTTGCTCGCGACATTTTGCGTTTTCAAGTGCAAAAAAGATTGTTTTAAAGTAATCTAACTGTAGTAAGAATCTTATTTCCTGAAAGATATGTTTTTCTAGTTTGTATATTTCAATTGATAAGTGTGAAAAACTAGAAGTAAGAGTTTTAGAAGAAAAAAAGGAAGATCGCCTTTGGACGGTCTTATCCGTTCAAGGGTAAAATTTTCAAAAATTACCGATTTTTTTATTTAATTGTTTTGGTTGTTCTGGTAAAATATATCATTATTTTGCAATATATTAATCATGGAAAACAATTCAGATTACACGAAGACTGTCCAGAATGAGTAAAATGGTCGATTTCTGCGAATTAAGCGAAATTGATAAAGAAGCAGACTTCAATAGTGATGATGAGTTCCCTAATTCGTCCTTTAATGCCCCCCAGATCGTGAAACAAAACCAGAAGATGAGCAATGTATTTCAAAGGACCTTCAAATTATACAAGAAGGTGACGTTTTCATAGCTGATCTGTGACCTATTCGGTAAAAATCAGTCTTATTGAAACACCTTGAGCTTCATTAACGTCTAATTATAAAAATTATAAACGTTTTTTTATACAACATTCATCCATAAAAAACGTTTAAAATTCATTTATTTTACTATTTGTTCACTATTTTTCAATTAAAATATTTCAGTCTTTTTATGCCTTAAACCGATATGACCGCCTGGAGGCGGTCTTTACCTTTTCTCACCTGGCGCCCAAAAACGGAAAGAGATAATGAAGAATGGATGGTATTTTTGAGTTCAGTGGACCATTAAATACCCTAGACAAAATTATTTAACTACTTTTTTTTGGATATTAAAGATAACACCGTTAGAGGGTTAATTGCTTTTAGTGTATTCTAGTTTTACATTATGTATAACTTTTTCATAATCACATGTGAAATTTTTCGCGGGTCGCGTATTTTTTTCACGAATTTTCGCGGACCGCGAATTTTCGTGGGGCGCGAATTTTTCGCGGACTTTCGCGGTGCGCGTATTTTTTCGGTGTCTTTTGCGTGGCGTGAAATTTTTTGCGGATTTTCGCGGGGCGTGAAATTTTTCGCAGATTTTCGCGGGTCGCGAATTTTTTCGCGAATTTTCGCAGATTTTCGCGGGTCGCGTATTTTTTCGCGAATTTTCGTGGGGCGCGTATTTCTTCGCGGATTTTCCGCGGGGCGAGTAAATTTTCCCGGAGTTTGTTGATAGCGAATTTTTCCGCTGATTTTCGCAGGGCGTGAATTTTTTCCCTGAATTTTGCGTTGCACGAATTTTTTCGCAGATTTTCGCGGGGCATGAAATTTTTCGCAATTTCCGCGGTGCGCGATTTTCTCGGGTCGCTGACAGAGGTTCTCAATGAATGTAAAGTTGAAGCCTCCATCTCTCATAATTTCCGAGATAATCGACTTTAAAGATTTTCAGACACTTCTATCCATTTCTCATCCAATTTTCCTTAAACGATAATATGCTACATACAGTTTAAGAATTATTAAACGAAATTTGCATTATTTATGTATAAATATCGTTCGAGTTTGCCACAATCAAAATTTGCAATGAAGTAATTGCACCTCTATAAGCTGATCTAGGCTTATCACTGGCTTTTTATGTTAATGTATTCTTAAAATTTTGCACTTCTACAACAATGATGTATTATACAGTGTTGCTTGGATATTATGGAAATTGTGCTTTTAGTTATGAAAATATTTATTCATATAAGTATCCCTTTTGGGTATAGTCTATACAGGTAATGCAAAGTGAATTTTTTAAATTAAATTTTTGATTTTTTATTTAAATTTCCGTATATAGTAGAAGGAATATAAGGGAAATATTTAGCAAAATGCAGCACCAACATCAACATTTTCTCCATGACTAGAATATCAGATCTCTAAATATTTACATTAGAAAAATTCTGTTCTATCTCAAATAGAACATTAATAATTTTACATGACTAAGCTACGGAAAGTCATGGTTTTTCCTCTTTGACAACTTCCACCAAAGGTATATTTGTGTATACTGCTTTTATGTTGTATTATCCATTGAACTTTGAAGCGCAAAAGACAGCTTTTCATCATTTCCCAGTGCTTTTGAGCTTCTAAAAGTTAAAACATGAACTATACTCACCATCTGCATATGTTCCATTCCATTTGACCAACAATTGAATGGAGTGACCATGAACTGAGATGGCTTCAACATGTAGATCTGTGATTGCGGTGATAGGTGTTGTTGGCCAGGTTGATGATGACTTTTGCGCATTCTGAGTCACGACATGCTGAACACTGCTCATCACAAATCCCACCACAATTGTGTGCAAAATAATCCACATGTGATTATACATCTAATCCAAATCTTAGTGCAATTGATTGCCAAGAGTTCACATGATGAGTTTTGCTCATCACTCTATTCTCAAACTTCTATAAACCTCAGTTGGTAAATTGTTGGAAAAACAATTCATAATGTTTAGTTAGATAGCATCGATAGTACTAATTGAATGCACAAATATTTTAGCAATGTGATACACTTTTTTTTTTATGTGTACACACATTCGGTAAAAATAGTCACAAAACAAATTGTTTTTTGCGTGTTGCTAATGCCACATTCCTCCCACTTTCTTCCCCTATCAATTTACTATTTGGTCAGTTCTTGTAACCTAATGTTTCGTTTTTTTTTCGCACATAGCACCTTTAACTCTATTGATAAGAGAGTTTGTGTTGTAGTTGTCAACAGAATAGGCACAATTTCAGCAAATGCCCCAATAATTCCCGAGTGCAAATGTTGTGGTGAGGAGCATGAAATGCGAAGTTGTTTGGGAAAGAAGATAATTTACACAATATGTATGCTGCGCACTTTGGGGTGCCTCTCTTGGTGGGACGCGCCAATAATTATAATTGATTCCTATGCCACCGTACGTTAAACATCATCGAAAAAATATTTATCTTATCACAATTTGCTCTTTTTTTTTGTGGTTTCACTTCTCTTTTGCTTTTCTTGACTTCTTGTTCATTTCTGCTGTTTCTTTCCCCACCACCGACCACAATTGTACTATTTATTGTTATTGCTATAACTATGTGACGATCATATGGATAACAAGCATTTTATTAAAATAACACAATCATAGTCCAAATTGCTAAGATAGCTGCTAATAAACACATAAAATCACCAATGATTTGCTATAATTTCCAAGGCCTTTGTCTAGCAATTAGGATTTTCTTCTCACTCGGATTTGTATCATTACAAATAGAACAAAGTAGTTTCACAATAACTCTAAATCAACAGGTTTTT
Source organism: Phlebotomus papatasi (assembly GCF_024763615.1). Classification (NCBI taxonomy): domain Eukaryota; kingdom Metazoa; phylum Arthropoda; class Insecta; order Diptera; family Psychodidae; genus Phlebotomus; species Phlebotomus papatasi. Next base: position 85,282,539 of record NC_077224.1, on the reverse strand, counting down.
TTCTTCTCTAATTGAATTGCCAACAAGTGAAAGGACATAGAAATCAAGAAACAATAGTCTTTTCTCCACATAAAACTTCTTACAAAAAAAAAAACAGAACAAAAAATACTGTGATCAAATTAAAAGAGTGCCTGTCACCCACAAGCAGTTCAATCAACTAGTATACCAATTATCTTAGCACAAGTGCGAGAAGTCGTCGACAGACAGTCCAACAAATACAGAGAGCAAGACAGTCCAGCAAACACTTATCACATTTACCGTGTACTTGTGATGGATAATTTGGGAAATCTTCTAACTTTTTGATAAGGCCACGATAAGAGGTGAGGTGTGTTAAATTCTTTTTTAGTGCGACTCTCTAGCGTATGTAGTACTTTACAATAGGCGATCACTTATTTCAAGAGAGGCTCGTGGTTATCCAACAATTTAGAAATTTGTTTTCTGAGAAAAAAGTTCATCAAAACAACAAGTTTGTTAAGCCTCAGTTGCACATGATTCTTTAGAAGTGTCTTGGCTAAAAGGTAAAACCGAGGACTCACACCCAGAATTTTCTAAAGACAAAAGACACTCGAAGATTGATTTCGAAAGCCAACGAAAAGACATGTCAATGGCTCATGACCATGTCCCATATAAGATTAATATTAAGATTAATACTTTCTGAACTGCGAGAATACCAAAAAAAGATAGCAAGTGTTTTATATTGCCTCTCTCTCGCGTTTCGCTCGAAAACTGACCAAATCACAGTTGGTACCCATGGAAAATTGCTCGAATTGCCTGTAATACGAATCAGAAAGCAATTAAAATTAACAGTAATATCTTACTCATCGTGTTACTCCACTAGAGTATACTCTTTCTTGCACACGTGATTTTTCATTTGAAATTTTGGATACTGTATACCTCTCTCTCCGGTTTTTCTTAATATTAATATTAATCTTACTATGTTATCACACTTGCACATTAAAATTTTAATATGATTCACATTAATTGTCGCTGGTGAGAGTCCAAATGTGTAATTTGCGTGTTTGAATAATTTTATATTCAAAATTTGATCTATTTGTTGATAAAAAGATAAACTTGGCTTGCAAAATTTGAAATAAATTGATTTATAGCATTAATGCGAAAAATTAATGCGATTTTCTCTTTAATTTTTTAATGTGAAAAATATTTATGCTTTAGGAAAATTTAAAATTATTTTTGCAGGCCAAGTCCACTTCTTTATCAATAAATTGAAAAACCTGAAATATTAAGTGACTCAAAATCACAAATAACATATTTGGACGCTCACAAGCGACAATTAATGTGAATCACATTAATATTTTAATGTGCAAGTGTGATAACGCCGTTATATGTGACACAACGGTCAGAATATAAAACGAAAAAGTCACGAATGGCCAGTTTTACCGGAGAGCAATTTAAAGCTGAAATTTTTCAAGCTGAGTATAGGATTTTTAAGATATGAAACCCTTTTAGGGACTAATTGACTTTCACCGTACTCACATTTAAGATTAATATTAATATTAAGAAAAGCCGGAAAGAGAAGTATATACCATGCAAAATTTCAAATGAAAAATCATGTGTGTTAGAAAGAGTACACACTAGTGGAGTAATACGATTAATAAGATGTTACTGTTCGTATTAATTGTTTTCTGAATCGTATTACAGGCAATTCTAGCAATTTTCCATGGGTAGCAACGATAATTCGGTCAGTTTTCGAGCGAATGTATTGCTGTCAACTTTGCACGCAGAGGGAAAATGCGAGAAAGAGGCAAGGTAAAACAATTGCTATCTTTTTTTTGTCATTCTCGCAGTTCAGAAAGTATTAATCATAATTACAGTGGTGTTTTTCTATTCATAACGTGTCGATGCACAGCCTTTGTGTTGGTTGAATTCAAAATCAATTTGTTTACATTTTGACAAAGTAAATAAAGCAAATTCTTTTCTTAGTAACTAATTTTTCTCGTTTTTAATTTTATTACTTTTATTTTTTCTGTCTCATATTATAGTTAAAATAACACGGGAAATTCTAAAAAAATAAAAAAAATAATAATTTATTAAAAGAAAGAAAAAAAAAACCATTAGGAATTTCAAAAAAAAATTGTGCATATTCAGAAAGAGAACTGTCAAAAAAAGTACCCAAACTATGCATATAGAGAGACACTACTGTATTAATCTTATATGTAACATGGTCATCAGGTACAGGTACATATAATATTCACAGGGAAGGTACATTTAGCTTTTCGTTATCCGGCACTTAGTTATCTGGGTTACAGTTGCCAAACACTGACACTTGATGTTTTTGGCGCATACTCGTGATACAAAATGTAACGAAAACGCATCACGAAGCAAGCATATTTGATGAATTTTCGAACAATGTGAAAAAGATGTAAAAGATGTAAAATGTAAAAGATTTTTTCCAACAGGCTTGCCTTTAGAGTAGCTTTGTCTCTTCGAAAGGTTATTACTGTACGGAACCACTAAGGAGCTGTTATGAGTGCCATTGCTTTGATTTTCCTCACAGCAAAACAAAGACTGACGTATATTGACACTCGAAACAATTTTAAATTCGAAGAAAAAAGTACTTCAGCCACCACACAAGCGATACATGAAGTAAAGATGTTTTTATCTTTGACTTTCGAAATCGATCTTCGAATGTCAAAATAATCAAATTATTCATCATTTCATTATTCAACTTGAATAATGAATATTCAATGAGCTTGTATTTGGTTCCACGGGGCATGGTCCTGACCAGGGGCATGACGTTTCCTATGTTTCCCATATATTTCTAGCGTGTCGAAAAAACTTTTGAGTTTATTACCTGTTTTTTTTGTCATTGTAGAATGAATTAGCAAATAATACAAATACGAAATAAAAGCTAAATTAATATAGAATAGGCAACCAAAAACCCCAAATTGACAACCTACGTAGTTTTGGAGATATCTCGTGAAATGTGTACGAAAACAGGAAAAAAATTACACTGAAACTGGTCTCATTTTGCAGAACTGTCACTCCCCTGTTCCTGACGACAACCCAATCCATGTATATCAAAAAATTATATTGCATGATTCCCTCTATGAAATATTGTGTCAGCAGTATTTCATCAATACACTTTAGTAAAAAGTTTTCTTTCCCAAATTTGAGAATAACTCTCCAAGTTCTACATTAAAAATACATTTTTTGGCAAACTTTTGCCTAAGTCACAAAAATTTTCATTTACATTACCTGGAGCACTCAAGCGGCAAATCCGAAAACTATATACTTTATAAATTGTCAGTTTATCTAGTAGACCCTTTTTGCTTTGAGCACTTAATATATGTATGACACTTGTATCTACAAGGATTGCTTTGATCTTTGAAGTGTGCAGCATGGCTTTTGGGAATTACCAACATTTGATGTTTCATAACTTTATAGGAACAACAAATAAAACGAAGGAGATGAATATTAAAGCACAATAACCCTCGTTGTTTAGAAAGTATGATTAATTTTGTACTCAGAAAAATATGCCTTTGATGGTTAAACAACTATGCGGAAATTTTTCTTTCCTTTACGCGGTATCTCTAGGCGAAAAAAAAAGAACCCTTTCATCATGCAGAACAGCGACCGACGTTGTATTAATATAACAATAAACATTCTCTCGTGAGTTGAAAACAAATTGCTGCTAAATTTTATATATATTTTTTTGGAAGATACTATATAACAGTATGGAGATCGTGAAGTGGTGTGAGAGGAAAATTTCAGGGAAAACAGAGATAAGACTGTGTTGTTCAGAGCTGACTTTTCTTAGAATGATAAGAGCCATAAAACTTTATCTCACTTTGCAATTTTAGATATACTTTTCAGATGCAATTTTATTGATATATTAGAGAAAAAATCACAAAGTCAAGTACGTAGTATCTGTATTCCAGTGGGAGAGTAAAGATTACTTGAATAATTGTGTATTACACTATTAATTAAATTTTATGACCCTCTCTTATGCTGCAAGGGAAATACATCGTGAAAATATACGTAATGTTACCAACGTAGAAATGCCAATAGATCATTCAAGCTTCGCACGCACCCTAGTTTCGAACATTTTATATTTTTCCCATATAAGGGAAAGGTACCAGCGATCGGCAGTGTTCCTCGGATCGTTAACTTATTACCATATTTTTGGACCAATCTCAAATGATTATTTAAAGATTTATTAGCTACTTTTTACCATTTAACTCTCACAAGAATGCAATGCATTAGTTCAAATTTAATTTACAAAACTATTTTTCTGTGAGGCACCTGATTAAATTTGTGACGATCCGAGGTACAGAGTGCTAAGTTGCAATTAAATCTATTTTTTTAAAAGTTATTGTAAAATTTTAAAATTCAAATTCACATTTATAGTTAAATGGATCACAAATAAACCGATTAGCATACACAAAAATACCAAATAATATTTTGAGACTTGAATTTTCAACTCAATATCGAGCATGTCTCTTAACATTCCGATCCGGGGTACTCTTCCCTTACCTTTAATGAACATGGGAAAAATATGAAATGTTCAAAGTTTGAAAGCCTTTCCCTAGGTTATTTTAACCAATTTTCTCTCAAAGAACTCTTTCTTTATAGAAACTTTTTTTTGTCCTTTACAAGAAAGTTTATTCAAACTCTCCAGAATTTCCATAATTTTTTTGCGTAATTTTCGCGCATGGATGATCATCTTCGCGATTTTCTCTCCTTACGCAAATTATCAAGGAAAATTTCCCTAAAGAAAAGGAGAAATTGCTTGCACGAGCTATTGTTGGCACTCTAACAAGTGGTTGAAAAATAATCTTGCAAATGTGTAACATCAACTTCAATCTACTTGAAGCTTTATAAATATAAAATTGCATTAATAATGCTTGAGGAGAGTTGAAGAAAGAAGAATACTAAATAACGAGTACTCATACTCAACAATGCATAATTTAAAGCAGGGTATTGAATGATATTGAACATTTATGAATATTGATGGGACCTTGCGTATACTCTTGAGAGATTTCATTATTTTTGGGAAATTTCCTATAACAACAGAATTTTGGAGAAAATGGAATGTTTTCAATACGCTTACCGTTATATCAACAACTTCGAAAGAAACATATATAATATTTATAATGAAACATAAAATAAACATGCATAATTAACCAAAAAACAAGTGCAAAACTTTTAAATTTTCTGGAGTAGCGCTACCTAAGTGGCACCGTATGACTAGAGTGCTCCTTGTAAAACCTAGTTTGAACAACTTTAATACTACGTAAGTAGAATGTTCCAGAGTATCAATGTGCAATGTACCAGAGCCTTGGACATCTATTGTGTCTTCTTTTTACATCGTGAACTTCATAGATAGAGAGAAAGCGGAAAGGAAGTTTTGAATTTTTTTACGTACACTGTTTGTCCGTTAGTCCGGCTGTATGTTTCTACATCTACAGGCCAAACGGTTAGAGATAGAGACTTGAAACCTTCGGGGTAAACCCCCATAAGTCGGTTTCCGCATCATTAACATGCCCCTCATTTTTTAGAGCTTACCTGTGCGGGCATTTCGTCTATATACGAAAATACCGATAAATCGTTTCTAACAACGGTTTTCCCAATGTCAAGGATTAAACAGGGTCTAGAGAGCATATTTATCAACCCAATGATGTCATATTAGTGCTCATTGGAAAGGTCTTGGAATGTCTGACAAGTTTGAATCGGTTTCAATGTGGTATGAATCGGTAATGAACCGATTATGAAATAATAATTCATTTCTCATCCATATTGGATTTTAAGTCGAATAGTTCATGGCTTGTCGATCTGTCCTGAAACTGACTATAGTTTTGATGGGGATCTCAGTAGTGTCGCCAGGAGCCCATCAAGCCCTATAAAAAGTGAGAGAACATTTAAGTTTTTTAGCCATATCTCTCACAGATGTCGAAGGATTGTTCTTATATTGCATGATCACCTTTTTCCCCAAATCTTGATCTCCAATACCCCGATTTTTTCCACATCCAGGTTTCTGGGGCAGTGGTTTTACTGTCGAAGAATCACCTTCCAGACGGTCTGGCGTGATGTATTTGTGAGTTTTCCAAGGTCGGCGTAATTGATTCCAGGATTTTTAGATACGTGTACACGATCAGTTCCCTTCTCTTTTCCATTATTATTTCGTATCTCAGTGAAAAACGAACAGAATTTGATGAGAGTTTCTCCACGAAAATGCGGAGCTAGTGCCATCTCTCATAAAAATATCAAATCATTTGGAACAATTTTATCGTGGACACGCTTTAATGACGCTCTATTATTACTGTTTTTCTAAGAATAAGATTTGTTCAATGTTGAATTGACAAACTCTAAAATACAAAGTAAGCTGTGAGTCTCCCATTTCAATTGAATGGGAATTTAATAAATGAATTCTGAGGAATTTAATTAAAATTCCTATCAAAGTTTCTTTATTAAAATTATTTACTATCATTCACCTAGATTCGGATATATATCAAATTAAGTCAATATAAAGAAATATATATAAGTATACCTCCTGATATTGCATTCCATCACAAAGCCTGAAGGGCAATATTTGTTGTGCACTTTGTCAATAATAGCCTTTCACTATATCCCTATCTCAAATCAATCACAATTTGTTTGTGAAAAGAAAAAAAAATAGAACACTTTTCCTAATGACTATTACTATTTGATTCTCAAAGACATAAATGTTTTATGAATCATAATTTAAAATTAAGAATTGACGAGGAAGAAGAAAATTCAGACATCACCGTTGACATTAATGCATAGTATTTCTGATAATGTTGATAAACGGCGACACTGTTGTGATAACACCACATACTTTGTGACAAGATGGAATTCCCAAAATGCTACGATCTTGACTTTTGCACTCTTTCTTGAAGGAATAGTCAGGTATAAGTAATGAGAAAAATCTTGTTTATGTTTTGAATGTTTTCATTCACGTATTTCATCTTACACAAAAGAAAAGAAATCTTTGTTGCTATCACCACGTTCGCTACAAATTTTGAGTTTCTCTCATAAAATTATTCCAGGCATTTAAGCATAAATTTCATAAACCTGCCCACGATGCCCACCTAATTATTTTTGTCGTCTTGGGAGAATCTTTAAAATACAAATTAATTTTAAAAAATATGATTTAAAAATGTATTTCATCAATTTATGAATGAAAGAGAAGTATATAGCATCTTCTTTGCGTTGCTCAAACTCGCGTCTTCGATAACGTAAGGCAGAGGTGTGCAAAAACCGTTGAAACCGAATTAACGTCAAAATAAGTTTGTTATAGTAGCGTTTTGACCATTGACTTACATGTTTCATTTGACGTTTATTCGGTTTCAACGGTTTTTGCACGCCTCTGACGTAAGGGAAGGCTTTCAGGCTTCGCACACATTCTGGCTTCGAACCCTTCATATTTTTCCCATGTTCCTTTAATGAATCTGACCTAAATTGCAAATAGTGTAACCGTAGGGGATACTGGGGCAAAAAGTCACAAGTCTAGAATTTCAAAACGCATTATCTTCCAAAAAAAATAGAGGCCTCAATTTCTTCCTCCAAAGCCTCCAAAGACTTTCTTCAATGTCGTAAATTTTTTAGAATTCAAACGATAACTTTAGAAAATAAAAAAATATTGAAATTTTTAGCCCTATTTATTTTCCAAAATTGATGCACTGGTGAATTATTTCCAAAATGATTTGGATTCCTTGAATACGAAATCGGTATCTGTTTTAGCATTTTACAAAGATTCTTTTCTCTAGAAATCTCTGGAATGATCACTTGAGGTAAAAGCATTAACAGGTATGGGGCAAAAAGTAACAAAAATCGAAGCGATTCCTGATGTTTCACGGCGAAAAGAAACGTCATTGCCATGTGTTGCCATTTGTTGTATACAGCGATGGTGAAGAAGATTGGCTATATGGACCCGAATGAGTCCGACAGACTTACATAAAATAGAAAAAGAAGAAGTTCAATAATACGCACAGCCCAATGTATACACTACAGGATTAAAATTCTACCGAATTTTACTGAATCTAAGATATTACTGGATCTAAGTGTTCGAATTTCGTATTCCAAATGGTACGGAGTAGGGTGTCAATAAATCCTGACAAGAGTTTTTAAAGTATCAATAGGTGTTCCTTTCACCCTACTTAGATTATCGTGCCCATCATTCAGGACCAAGAAAAGGCTCTATTTAGTGTCAAGGGTGGAGCTAGGATTTTAGAAACAGGAATGGCCACATTGTAGGATTATCCCTTAAAGAAACCGTTTTTCTAACACAAAAAGTGCTTTCTCGGAAATTCTCAAAGTCAAATTTTCATTATTTTGAGCTTATTTAAAAATCAACCTTATAGCATCTTTAGGAAAAACGAAATTCACTTAGAAACTCTTTTTCGAGGAAACCCTGTTTTCTTTGCAGATTTTGACGAATTTAGACAAAAAGGTACAAAAACGTTTTCACGGTTTTCACGGATTTGAGTAGCTTTTTATAGAGGAAATTGCATTCGAAGCTGTTCTATTTAAAATTAACTATATGTAAAACTATATAGGGGAAAGCGCGCTACCTTCGGATGACTCAAGCTTCGGATAATTCATTTTTTGAATTAAAAATCAAATCAGAAAATGATTTGTGCTAAGCAAAATTCGTCCGAAGGTAGTGCGCTTTCCTCTATCGTTTATCATGATCCTAAATTACTTGCAAAGACGAGAACAGTTTCACAAAAAAAATCTCCAAAACGTCTGAAACATTTCCAAAATGGGCTTTTCTTCGGTGGAAATTCCGGTAAAATGAAAAGTTATTTTTTAAATGTTAAAAAATAAAAATTTAAATTAAATTTTTCAGCGGATTTCGTAAACTGAAAACTTGCTAAGATCACCAGAACTTTTCTTTGAAGAAATTCTTGAGAATTTTATGAAAATTTGAATGGAAAATGCTTTTTAAACCCCCTAAAATATCTTCCAAAACAAGATTGTAGCTTGTTTTGAGAAAAATCGATCAAAAATGTCGCCAAAATTCTCTTAAATGCCCATTTTGAAAATTTTAAAAATAATATTTTACACCAATTTATTTTTTTTATTTTTTTTTTAAAATCTTATGTCGTATAGGAGCCTCAAGGGCCTCTCTCTTCCCCTATCTCGCTTGGTCGGTCTATAGTGCTTATTTGGAATCGAAACTTGAATAATAAAAGGTCCGGATGGATAAAATTAAATGTCCTATAAGCTAAAAAAAAAGACGTATAAAATATTTAGGAAGAGCTGTTCAGAAGGCCCCTTCTGGGTATAGGCCCCGTCAGTGATGCCTATTTCCTACTCCCTATATCCGCCATTGAATTTAATTACATATTAAAAATTTATTTATCGGTTCATTACCGTTCAATTACCGATTCAATAATCCAAACTGATTCAAAAATGTCACTCATCGCGATTTCTTCCAAATTGAATCTACTATAATAATGCCAGTTCATTAAATCTTTTCTTTGAATAGGAATTTTCTACAAAAAATTGAACTGTATCAATTAGCCTCACCCACATAATTAAGTCTTCTCTTCTCTAAAATCTCTAATTGTAAAAAAATAAATAAAATAAAGATCTAACTGAAAATAGAAAGTGTTTCTGAAGCCATTTATTTGACATAATAAAAATAATTATACGTGAATCTCACACCAATAAAATGAGGTTCTCCAGAGAAGTAGAAAGTTGAATGTAAAGTTGCTTTGATCTCTATTTTTGACAAATTCCATCTTGTAGTAGACTTTTTGAGGCAGAAAGTACTATACAGTTACAGTGTATGTTTTTTGTGCTTTCATTGCTTTTTGAGGATGAGATCAAAAGACAGACAGCTTCAGCATTATATCATAATGGGTTATCTTTGAATAAAAAAGGGATATTAAAGCGTCCCCATACATTGCGGAATGCTCGAATTCGTAACTTAGATGCTATTGGTCAAAAGTGCGTTCACATCATTTACCATTTACCAGTTCAGTATCGATTTGAACCGATTCATAAATCACTCAAAAAACCCCATAAAATAGTTATAAGAGTAATAGAATTGATTTTCAGACGAAAATTAATTATCAGTTCATAATCGGTTCATTACTGGTTCACCATCGATTTGAACTGATTTATAAATCACTCAAAACATTGCCCAAAATATATCTCAGGAATAGTATAATTGAATTTCGGTTAAAAAAATATTATCGGTTATGAACCGGTGAAGTATTCGACTTAAAAGCTTATAGGGTAAAGGCTCATAGTTTTGGACAGTCTGCTTATAAGCATCGATGTTCCAAGTTTGAAGTACGATATTTTCAATACTGTAATTGATTTTTTGTCACTCTCTTTCCAGAAGGGTTGTTTAGAAACTTGACAAACTATTTATCGTCTTTTTTTTACTAAAATTAGTTTTAATATGATTAGAAATGAATTGATATGTTGAGGTGAATTTGACTCGAATTATGGACAACTTGGTTGTATATGTGGACAGCTAATTCGCCTCAAAAGGATGCCCATTGTTCTCCATTTCAAGAACTTTTCTTACCAAGTCCTCTTCCTGTTCATGTAGGGGAAACGTAGAATGCCACAAGAAACCCAGAAAATTGCTATATCATTCATTAAAGTGAGTTGACTTCAATACTCTAAGTACGCGCGGATTTGCGCATTCCTTTGCCTTTCCGGGAGCCTTTTAAGGCTTTTCTCAGTACACTGAGAGAAATCCAAAAAAATTAAAATAACATTCCGGAAATAATAATTTTACCCTGCAGTATTAATCCGTAAACGGTGTAAATATTACCCTTTTTAGGTATATTATGTGTTAAAGTTACCCTTCTTTCATGTCGATTTTACTCTTAAAAGGTGTTAAATTAACATTAAAAAATGTTGATAAATTTTTACACCCAAAAAGTGTTAAAGTTATGACGACAAAAATTAATCGCAGCCTCTTTTTTTCTCAGTGTACATCTCGTTCGTAGAGATGATGTTCCTTTATTGCTCCAGGCATTTGTCCAACCTGGTAATTACAAAAGCTAAAATTTCACGAAATTTCGAGAGAAAAACACCGGTCCAAAATAAGGACTATCACCTTACTGGTGAACCTCGTAGAAAATTGCCCATTTTTCACACGAAAAACGTTATTCACAAGGCAAATCTCACTTCAGGTCAAATGTACTAATCACCATTAACGTGAATCAACACAATGATCAATGAATATTTAATAAATACCACTGAAAAAAGCGAGGAAAGATTGTTAGTACTTCACCACAGCTAAATAAGACTGAAGTAAACACGATATTCTGCCATATTTCTCGTAAGCAATTGCTCACACTGAATTTTCAACAAAGCAATTTTAACTCAAATCAAATTTAACGTATTTAGTGTTAAAATCTTCGAAAAAGAACAAATATTTAGATATAATTCATTATTCATCAAATATTGGAAGAAAAATCCTTAATTTTAATCAATTTATTTTTAGTGTCTAATTTTACCCTCAAAGTGTCCAAATTCAGAAACTGTCCAAAATTATGAGCCTTTTTCCTATGGACGAGAAATTAGTTATCATTTTATAACCAGTTCATTACCGCTTCATAATCGAATGGAATCGGTTCAGTTTAACGAAGATTTCGATAAATTTCTAACGAGCTCAAAAATCATACCGTTCGGTTAAGAAATTACGTTCCCCAGAACCTTGTTAAAACTCTGAAATGGTAAACATGGTCTTGGAGGAGAAGAGGTAGGATGGGGGGATATGAAGGGCATGATAATGATCCCAGGATCGGCTTATGGGGGATACCAAGAAGATCCCACGTCCTTAACTTGAACTGTTTTAGCTCAAGGCGTGGTAATGGCCGGACAGATGGATAGACAGACAAACAGTGTAACGTCAAAAAACTCGAAACGTCAGATATTCAAAATTCTACCAAAATATAACTCATAAAAGGGTAAGGAGTCGAAACATATATACACACATAAATGACTAAAAGTCGACAGATTATATATACTACTCTCCCTCTGTGAAGTTCGAGCAATAAACAAATCTTTTATCATAATCTTCGTAAGATACAAGAGGAATCCCTTTCCTGTCTAGCAGAAATATACAATAGTCAGTTTTATTAGGTTCTCTTGCTGGTTCATTTATTTATATAGATTGAAAATAAATTTAGTAAATGTTTTTTTTTCTTGTATAGAAACTTATTAATACTAAACGATGATGATGAGAAACACTCTGAGCGTCCACTTTAGCCATTCATTGTAATTTAATTTAATGGCAATTAATTTGCGATGGATGAAATAGGTGTTTGCTGTTAGGGATGGGTATATAATGAAGATTATATCAATTTGTATCACACCATTTCCCTTCTAATTTTCTCAAGGGATGGTATTAATTATTTAATCACATTTGAAGACTTTACTGTCTGTTTAGTTTTAAAGAGGATTCCCAAGTTTTTTGATACAATTATCAAGTGAATTCACTTTATCAACGAATATGCAATTTTCTGTTAGTTAACAGGATACTAAATACATCAAATATCCCATAAAAGTAGCAACAGTGATTACGTTAATAATGCTATACGCATAACTTTTTGCTTTATTACCTAAATGCAGAATTTGTTTCCACTTTTCTATTAAATCGAAATTGAAATTTAACTTGCAAAAATCCTATGTTTCGACGACTCAGAACATAAGTCAAACAACTTGATTTTTTTACAAAAAAATCGTTTTATTCGCTTTTTGCATACATCTTTATAACCTCTACGTTCTCTGTGAATATTATACTTTTAAGATAATTACTTTCAAAGTTATAGAGATTTTAAATCTCAAAAATCTTATACTCTGCATGTAAAATCTCAGCTTCACATCGCTCTCCTGTAAAATTTGCCTATTGTGAGTTATTCGTTTCTTATTTTGAGCGGTCGGTTTTGTCATCTGACAACCCTAATTGAAGAATTGTTTGAATTAACTTAAAAGATTGTATTTCAGAGATATATCGAATATTTTATGAATATTTTCTGATAATTCTTTTAAAAATCAATTCTATAACCATATATTATTTTCTTCTTAAAAAGATTATACAATTTTTTTAATTGTAAATTATCATTTCATTGTATAAAATTTTATTAAAAAAAATAAAATTAAGGAGAAAAATAATAGGTCTCATATACGGTTAGATAATTCGGGTTTATTCCAAAATAACAAATAATACAACCCAAACTAAAAGTTAATTTGACTTTACTTGCCACAACTGTTCCTAATTCGCACCCGAATCATTCGTAGCTCCACGTTATTAAATTCTTATTTCCAATTTCCTTGATTGTTCAATTTCGTTTAAAACGTTAAATATTATTGAGAATTCTGTTTTAATCGTTTATGCTTTTACATAAATCTGTCTTTATGTATCTGTCTTATCTGTCGGGATTATGCACCTGACGAGATTATGCACATACAATTATGCAAGTTTGCCTACTTTTGGGAGCCAAATTATGAAATTATTTTTGAAATACGCCTGAAAGTATACTATTTTGTTTTATTTGAAACCGGGATACAATTAGCCAGGGGTAGAATTATCCAGTGGATTTTTCACGTTTCCCTTAAAATATACATTGAGCAAAGTATATTTTTTAATGAAACCAGGAACACATCCCCATATTCCCAGAAATATTTGTAAGTCTGATCCTGTTATCCTATAATTTAGAAGCATTTCTATAAAATGGGTATAAAATTGTAGTTTTGATGCTACAGTTTTTGTCCCAGCATTTAGTTTTCTGAGTTACGTTGTTTCTGGTTTAATAAAGTTAATTAAAAGATATTTTTAATTTGGATTATATTATCCCCTTTTTTATATGATAAACACTGAAACAGCCCTTGGGGCAGATGTAGCCACTCTTCCGTGGCGGGATAAAACTATCAATGATTTTTTACTAATATATGGATGATTATTAGATGAAAAAGTACTATTGATCTTCCAAGCAATATTGCCATTTGGATGAGCAATTTGTGAAATAGATTTTTTCAGGATGTTTGCATAAATTTTGCCTCAATTACAAGAATGACATAAAAAAGTCAGCTGAAGCCTTTTTCTTTAGGTTCAAGTGACATATTTAGCATCAATGGGTTTCAATGTATCAAGTGGAACAATATTTGGTACCTTCAGTTTAAAATTTCGTCTGGAAAACTGATGGCAATTAGCACCCCAAGAGTGGCTATATCTACCTAGGCCAGGGCACGTGTAGGAAATGTGTCATACTTTTTTCATTATCCTCTCTAGAAAATGTCAAGGATTTTAGAGCCTTGAACTACACTGTTTCATAAAGACAATATCCTAATGCTACTTATGAAACATAAAAACATTAGACAAACCTTATTATTTTGTCACAAATCATGCGCGAAAAAAGCTTCATTTGCTAGCCAAAAGTACCCCGGTCTTCCCTATGCTTATTATTCAGTTTAAAACTTTAAATTCTTTTATTGAGGTAAAAATTCTAAATATTCTAGTAATTTATTGAAGAACTCTGACTAAAAAGTATTGTTTGTTGGTGAATTTCTTTTAAACAATTGAATCTTTTTCTCTGACTAGGGTAACGTATGGTATTTCTGGACAAGGTGTTTTTCGGGACATAATATGGGTATTTTGGGACACACCAATTACTTTTAAGTTCTATATGAAATATTAAGCTCTTTACGTATCAGATAAACATAAAACTTCTGAAATTTTATTTAATTTATATTGTGAAATATGCTTGGATTGTGAGTGTCAAATTTCACTTTTTACAAGACCTTCAGAGTTTTCAATTTTGCAGATGTCAACACAAACAGTGCTTAGTTTTTTTTCGATTTAAGTCACTTTAATGGGCCATTTCCATTGAGAAATTTTTCAAGAAATTTTTTCAAAAAATTTCAACTCCATATGCAAAAAAGGGTGCTTTTATGAGAAAAAGTACAATTTGTTTGAAGTTTTTCGCATAAAAGCTTAAAAATAAGAAATGTGAACAGTTTTCTAGACTGTTCCTATGAGTAACAGTTAAGCAGTTATTAAGCAGTTATGAGTAACAGTTTGTTGTTAAGCCATTCATAGTGACATTTTTAAAAGAATATGACAGCTTATAAATATCTATATCACTTACAGGAAGTGCAGATATCGCTTAAAGTTTTCAGAATCGACAGTCGATACTATCGAAAATAAGTTATCATGTCACCCCTGGATATCATAAGGAACATAAATATTTGTATCGACAAAGAAAAAGATTATTTGAGAAGTCGTTAAGCTGCTTGAAACTTGAAAGTCCTAAAAAGTGTCCCGAAATATCACACGTTACCCTACTTCTACTCCGCGCCAAAATTGTTCGACGGCCTATTCATTCAAAAGAAATCGCCTGCAGGGCCTGCGGCTATGCAAATTTTCTCGATGCATAAAGCCATTTCGCGCGTTTTTTTTTTTTTTTGATCCCGAAAATGTGCATAATCCTGGGACGAATTGGTGATGTTGTAGTAGATGATGGAATACTTTGAATTCATAAAAATTGAATTAGGCTTTCTTTAACAAATGTGTCAGATTAATATTTCATTCGAGAACAGCTTTGCTTAAGAAAAGTATTGATAGTGGCAAAACCCAAATCCCACAATTTATTTATTGATTGACACCTGAATAAGAAATGATAGTGTGTATATGTCCTAAATATTATATAAATATTACATTTATTTTTTGAAATAGGTGAGCAATCTTCGGCCAAGTTGAACAAAAATTGACATGATTTGTAATATTTGAAGGACAAGAGAAAATGTTGAGAAAATTGGATTATATTACCATAAATCAGTACGTGATGATTCAATATAAACCAATACGAAAAAGATGTGTTGAAGTGGACTGAAGTGAATAAAAAATCTCTTTGACAAGTTTAATATTGAATTTACCTCCACGTTGAGAATATTCAGCAATACCTTTCCATACCGTACCACAAAAAAAATTCGCAACATTTTATTCAAGAAGGATTAGTTTGAGTGGATGCAATGTGCAGTAGCATGAGTTTACGAGTTAATAAATTATTGAATAATACTAAACATAAAGCATCCTGAATATCCACAGCTTCTTTGTTCAGAAAATTTAAATTACAGTTGTGTAACTTTTTCCACATTTACTATATCATGTTTTATTAAAATTGCATTTGTGCGGATTTTCCTTTAATCTTTTTCATATTATACGTTTCTCTTTTAATCAAACGTTTCTTTCGCTTCAACTTTTTTTTAAAGTTTTCTGGCTGAACAGTTACAACCCACAAACATGGCTTATTAAATTAAAAAAAAATTTTATTAAAAGGAAAGATAAACAAATTCGAGGTACAGTCGGTGTCAAAAGTTTGTTGCCTTATGTATATTCGGGAAACCAGATGGAAAAAACTATAGAAAAAATTATTATAGACAGTATCTCTTGACCCTTTAAACGATTTCATCTATTTCAACTTGTTTTAAATTGTCATTTTTAACCTAAATTACAAATTATCAAAAATCATATTATTTATTATTATTATTATCATCACATTTATATGTAAATATTGACAATTAAAACTTTAAAAATTCATGAAACCCATTATTTGCCTCTCAAATGACATAACTTTAAAAAAAAATCTGGATGACACGATATTTGTTGCGCGTATTTAACAATTTTAAGTGACTTTTCAGATAAGGTAACAAACTTTTGACGCATGACAAATAAACAACTTTTAGAAAACAATATTTTTGTTATATTAAATAAAACGAATTATTTGCTTTGAATTACATAAATAAGATCTACGGATTACAGGCTACTAATTTACAAAAACAAAAATTTTAAAAAGTAATTTTTCCTATTGTTCTTTCCACCTTGTCACCCGAACATACATGAGGCAACAAACTTTTGGCACTTACTGTACGCTTCTGTACAGGGAGGCTTTTAGACGTCCCACACACTCTAGCTCTCTGGCTTCAAACACTTCACATTTTTCCTATATTCCTTGGATAAATCAAAGTACAAGGTATATAAGCAGATAACATTCCTCTCGTTTAGTAATAAACTTTCCGATTTGAGAGCTCTCTCCGGTTGAGGTTTTTTCTGTACCGATTCGAAGGTATATCAGGGAGAACTTACCTAAAAACCCATTGGAAGTTCGAACATTTAAACCGACGTAGGGGGAAGTACCCTCCCTTCGAACGTTCATGCCTTGGAATAATGTGAATTTCTTTAATCTTCCCCAAGACATTTATACATAATTTTCACGTAATTATCAATAATTAAAGATGAGCTAACTAATAATTAATAGAAATATGTAAGTCTCTTAGGAAAAATAAAAGAAAATTCACATTATTCGAAGGCATGAACGTTCGAAGGGAGAGTACTTTCCCCTACTGTTGTTAACGTTCCTGCCCAGCGAGCACAGTTAGCAAAAAAATAGCATTTTCAGCATTTTTTTGCTGAATCGGTCTGCTGGCCAGTCAGCAGCTCTCGAACAAAAAGTGCTAAGCAAATACATGAAAATGGCACTGCTTAGCGCTCGCAGTGGATGATGGAAGAACTAAACACTGTCCGTAGATGGCGCTGGACACGATTTAGCGGATTTTCTCTTTCATTTTTTTTTCTTTTTCTCTCAAAATGAACTTGGAATTTCCCCTGATATTATTTATCAACTTGGGGGATATTATAATCACGATTTTAATTACCTATATTGCTATAGAATTTATGCTGCGCTATACTGTCTATAGAGAATGGTCAAAAAGCAGTATTAAACATACTCCCGACCAAAAAATCTTCATTTTTTTATTGAATTGCGTCATTATTTTCTTGAGAAAAAAATTTTATTCTGAGGAAATATTCAATCGGGGGTTATAAAATTATTCATTATTTATGAAAAATATATTTTTTCTTTTGAAAAAAGCATATTTTCCTCAATTTTTGCAATTAAATATTGGCATTTTCCCGTAACAGCCATCGATGTATTATGCTGACATTCGATCACAACTATTGTAATTGATCGCGAAACTGGATTTTTCTACATATTTAACTTATTTATGGTAAATAAAGTTGCAGAAGCATTAAAAAATCGTTTTAAAAGATGTGGCTCCCCTACTTAGTAAGTTCAATGATAGTTTTATAAATACTACAAAAAATTCTATTAAATTTTTATTAGACCAATGCTGTATTGGTCTAATAAAACATTTTTGGATTATAAATTTTTTGAAGCGCATTTTTGCGCAAAAAATTACTTTTATTATCGCGGTATAATAGCAAATTGACAAATTATTGTTTCTCTTAACACTGCATATATTCTTTTTTAAATCAAAAATTTATTCCGAAGTTTTTTCAATATTTCTCGATTTTAGAATTCATGAAATGTTAAAATATCTTGAAAATTCCCAAGAATTTCTTTGGTTATCAATTGAAATCAATCAATTGAAATAAGCGGACAAGAATTCTTGGTAATGCAATTTTAATTTAGGTCTATTATATAATATATATTTTTTTGTAAATGGATACATTTTTTTTTATAAAATTAAACAATACAAAAATTAAATTGGTCGGAAGAGATTGAAGAATACATATGATTCAAAATATATAAATATTATTTTTTTTAAATTTTTGCGAATTTTAATTTTTTTCCTTTATTTTTAAAGTCAAATGTGGTTATTGTAAGAATCATGAAATTGTAATAATGGAAAGGGTTTACATTTAGCTTCTACTCAATCCCGGAAACCTCAGCAAAGACAAAAACCAAATTCATAAAAGTCTCTCACTCGATTGGGGAAAAGAAATAACTTTGACTAATTGCCGCTGTGATCGCTAGTGTCACTTTAAGCCATTAAAGAATGTTAATTTCGAAAATTAAATTGTTAAATGATGAAAATTATGTTGAAAAAAAGTTTCCGAAATGCAGAACAGAACGACGAAGTCCTTGTTTTTTTATTCATTCAAATTAAAATCACTTAAAGCACAATGAAATAAAATTTAAACAATTTTTGAAAAATTCACTGAATTTTGCTTTAAATAAAAAAAATTTAAAATCTTTCACAGAATGCACCACGCTTTTCCTGTGCATTCTTTTTAATAAAATTTATACAATGTATTTTTTCCCAATGCATTTTCAATGCAGTTTTTCAATTTTTTTTTTAATTCAAAGAATTTTAAAGGAATTCCAGTGACAGTGTATGCAAATCGCATCTACGAATTAATAACGGATGGATTTTCTTAATAATCTGCCCAAATGAAATTTCGAGAAAAGTTTAATTATTCATTCAGAGATCAAAGTATTAAGTATTCTATAGCCGAAGGTTTTTTACCTGTAATTTGATTTGCCCCTATTATTCGATTATCAATTTTTCACAATATTGTTCACGATTCTAGAGGAAACATCGTATCTCTGTTTTATTACTCAATCAATGCTTCACATTTTTGACAGTTAATGTTTTTGAACTTTTAGTATAATAAATTGCTTTTTCAAAAACGAGTCTTCAAAACATACTTTTCCTTTGTAGCCTCTCTCAGTATAAAATCTAAAGGAAAAATTTATGCAAATCAAATTTTCTCTTAAGCAATAAATGGGAGATGATGGGGAGTATTGTTAGAACTCATACGGGAAAATCGTCTCGAGTTCCACTTATGATGCTCTCCACTTTAAGCATATTACACAAAGTTCTCTTTAATTTTTGGTAAAAGCTCACTTCACTATGCATAATTATAAAGTTGTGTTATGAGCTTTTTTAAATAGACAGATATTTTATCACATGAATTGTTGTGACAACATCAAACGCAATTGGGTTCTTTGACCAGTAAATACAGCAGCAGATTGGGCAGTAGGGGAATATGGGGTAGACTTGTATTGAAAAAGTTTCGACTTTGAGCTTTTTTCTGAATTGCGGCGTAATTAATTGAACCAATTATAAAATTTCAAATAAATTCTCTTGATTGTTGGAATTCCCTTAAAAGGGTATAAATAATAGAGCGCATTAAAAAATTTTGGTTTATTAATTTTGACAATAAAAGGAATAAATATGGTTTACCAAAAATTAAATTTAAATGAAATATTATTAATTAAATTAAATTAGATCTCGATTTAGAACTACAAAAATTGTTAAATTGTCATGTAAATTTTCCACAAAGAAAAATTACGGCAGATGGTGGACAGAAAAAAACACCTCTCCTGGTTCTATCTGTTTAATTCTTCACGACGTCAACGTTTTGAGCAGGGTTGGGCGATTTTTTTACATTTTAATTTAATTTTAATTTTTAATTTATTTCAAAAATCCACAACAATTAGGGTACAACCCTCTTACAATCGCGTGGCAAGAAAAAAAGAATTTAAAAAGAAAAAGGAAAAAAAACACAGAAAAAAGGAAAAAAGGAAAGAAAACAATAAATAATAGGAAGAGAAAAAAGAAAGCAAGAAAAAAATATAAACTAATAAGTTAAGCCCAGTTTGGAAATGTTTCTGAATCGCCCGTTGAGAGCTACGTGCCTCACGGGGAAGTAATTTTACATATTTTTTTTACATAGTAAAACAAAGCCTTTTACATGTGCTACATTTTTAACATGTAAAGTTAAAATGTAAAAAATGTAAAATTGATTGAAACCCTTCAAAAATCAAGTTACAATTTTTTTATTTTTTTCTCAATCAAAGATTTTGCTGTAATCAGTAAAATATTTTGCGGCTTTTCGCTATAAAGCTTGTTGCCTAAAATTCATGATGAAATTTACTGGTAATCCCAATTCAAATTTTCTACTACCCGGTTGAACCAATATAAATAGTAACCATCTAAACGATTAATAATCTTTGAACTTCTATATCTACATGCTCAGGGAGTTTTCCAATTGTTCTGTGGTTTCTGATAATCATCAACAAAATGTAAAAATCATTGAAATTAAGATTTATTTTCTGCTCTCTTCATAACGATAATTTGTTTTTGGATTTTGTTATATACCTTGTTCAAGACATCACATTCCAGAAAACAATGTTCATGAAGTGAATCAGTGTCATCTTGCTGATTCAAAGTGATTCTGCGGTACTGAATGTTTCTGTGATAATATTCTAAAAACCATTGTGCTTTATTATTAAAATGAGACTAACGTATTAAACAAAAATTCGCACAGAAATTATGATATTATATCGATTTTTAATAAAATCTGCACAGAATGCGAGTAAAACCGATCTAAATTGCTAAACATTTCGTTCGAAAGCTGTGCGGATTTTATATTCAATTTTAACCGTTTTGTGCTGCAGCTGTGCGTTCTTTATTTGCAATTTTAACCTTTTCGTGTTGAAGCTATGAGTGTATTACATACAAGTGAAATCATTTTAAGCTTAAGTTGTGCGAGATCTGAACATGAAGCAGTGCCGATTCTAGGAATTTAACTTAAGGAGTGCGAGTTTTATGCACAATTATGATCGTTTTTTAATAAAGATTAATTTAAAAATATAAATTGCGACATTATTTTTTGCGTTGTGTGCGTTTTGATTGGCTTTTTCAATACACAAAAACAGATAACGAATTCTTTATCAACTTTATCAAATCTTCAATTTGAAGCACTTTCTTTTAGTTTGAATTTCTGGCTAAATGATAATCAATAATTTAGACTATATAATCAATGTATTATATTTACATTGCAATTATTGCAAATGTTGCAAATACACAAAATCTCAAGTTCTTTTACGTGTCATTATATCAAAGTCTGTTGAAAATAACCTATGTAATATTACTATAAGATATTATTAAGAAGTATTTTTTTACGTTTTACAAATTGATAGATCAAGTCACACTATTTTCCTATTTGCGAATAGTAGAAAAAATTGTATTTTTATGTCTCACTGCTTTACATGTTTACTAACAATATTAATTTTAGTTCTATTATACGTTAAAGGTAAAAAAATCAACATGTTGAGGATTTAATACAGACAATATTCTGAAATACCTATCTGTGGAGGAAGAACGATTAATTAGAAAATAGTAACGTTATTTTACCAAAAAGAGCATGTTTTATTTGTACAAAATCGTTAACTTACTTCACAACAATAGGTTTTCATAACAAAATTTTGTTCATGGCTTTCCCAAGAATTTTTCATGATATTCCTCGTAAGCAATATCAATACTGTTATTGCTTACAGGAAATGATTAAAGGTTCAAAAATGCTTAATTTTCCTTTGTTATATTTTACATATTTTTTTACATGTAAAATGTAAAAAATATTTTACATGTAAAGGCACAACCCTGGTTTCGAGGATGAATGTCCTTTTCGTCAGATCTGTTTCAAGATGATGTAATTTAGCTTGGTAATTGGTCCAAAAAAAAATCCAATTTCAAAGCTGCCCTAATTGAAAGGTGCCCCAATTTTCCCTAAGTGATTTTTCCTCCTCTGATTTCTCATTAGACCGAAAATTCATTCGGAAAATTATGGTTTTCTCTACCATCATGTTACAGGTAAATGATATTAAATTATTAAGCTCACTTTTGTATAGATTTACACATTTTAGTGAAGAAGAAAGTATTCTAAGGGTAGTGCAGTTTCACGCAGTTGAATTTTCTCCAGGATTCATTTGCTAAACCAAACGTGAGCATAACGGCTTTTTTCCGCATTTTTGAATTTCTCTTATCCAAGTGGCCTTTTCCATCCAGTGGAATTGGAAATATCACTGGAAATCTGGCGCAATTGCGCGTCAAGTGTCACATAACCTCAATAAAGTGTGTAAATTGTTTTAACTGCGTGGAATAGCCCCATTTTTGGTTGTCAGGTAGGTCAGAGTGGATAAAAATAGGTGCAGAAACCAAGTTCTAGTGCCCCACATGTGAAAAGAAAACTCAATTTCAGATTGAGACATGATTTTGAGCATGTCCGGAAAGGTGGATGAAGAGACTGCTGCAGGAGCTCCATCACACAAAAACGTGGTTGTAGAGGATGTACTGCAGTTCCGAGGAGTGTCTTTCATCCCGGAGAAGCTCAAATGAGGCGTCCAGGTGTAGCTACAATTAAAATTCTACCATCCACGGTAAAATATTTGGGACTAGGAAACTCCCTCATTTGGATATGAAAACACCACGGCTTGAGGGACAAGGATCTACTGGTGTTTGTTCCTTGCCTGAGAGAGGTCTTACAGACTCGAGAGAATCCTGCCTGCATTCAGCAAAAGGAGATTTTGGAAATTGCCGGGAAGAAGCGACTCCGGAAAACATGTCATCTCAAAACACTGAGAGAAAAAAATGCAAAATTTCACAATGCAACAAATTGACAACTTTTTTCTATCTTAGAGGTCTCATATGGTATGTTTGATAGAGTCGAGTCCCCTGATTAAGAATATGCTTTTAATTTTGCTCAATTA
Organism: Phlebotomus papatasi; assembly: GCF_024763615.1. NCBI lineage: Eukaryota > Metazoa > Arthropoda > Insecta > Diptera > Psychodidae > Phlebotomus > Phlebotomus papatasi. The sequence continues at coordinate 85,259,230 of NC_077224.1, read as the reverse complement.
CGTCTCAATTTTTTTTTAATTAATACTTTTATATTTTTTCTGCTTTGCCTTACATTATTCGTTATATCTAAGGTTCTAGTAAACAGAACTTAAAAAGTGTGGGTTCTTTAGAAAGGTCATTAGTTGTGCTTTAACTTTGATTATTACAAAAAACTTTGCAAAACCACTCCTTCAAGGTGTAAAATTGGAGTTTCTCTAAAAATTATCAAAAAATGGTCTTAAATTAAGGTTCTAAAAATTTGTATAAAATAAACTAAACAAAATATTAAAAATTTATTAACACTAGGCGATAAGCAACACTTAGGACTACAATTTTGTTTATCTGAGACATCGTTCTCCAACCACTCTAAATGCCTCATTTGTTGGTTTTTGCAATTTTCTAAAAATATGAAATACCTATTTTAGAACAAATTCCTTAAATGAAATGTAAATGGATGTAAATTAAAATTATGTTGATGATCCCCCGATCGATTTAAAGAAAAATCTCAAGATTTACGTATGTTTCACGTAAGTTTTAAATAACATTTTAACAGTTATCATTAGGAAATTTGTTCTAAAATAGGTATTTAATATTTTTCAAATGACAAAAACCAACAAATGAGGCAGTTAGAGTGATCGAAGCGCGATGTCTTAAATAGAAAAAATTGTAGTCCTAAGTGTTGCTTATCGCCTGGTGTCAATTAATTTCTAATATTTTGTTTAGTTTATTTTATACAAGTTTTTATAACCTCATATCAAGACCATTTATTTTGATAATTTTTAGAGAAACCCCAATTTTCCACCCTGAAGGAGTGGTTTTACAAAGTTTTTCTGATAATCAAAGTTAAAGCACAACTAATGACATTTCTAAGGAACCCACACTTTTTAAGCTCTTTTTACTAGAACCTTGGATATTAAAAAATAATGTAAGGCAAAGCAGAAAAAATATAAAAGTATTAATTAAAAAAAAACGAGACGTGTTTGAACAAAACTAAAACCATATTCTTAATCAGGGGACTCGACTCTATCAAACGTACCATGTGAGACTTCTGAGACAAAACCCGTGTTGCATTGTGTTTGAGCCTGTTGTTAAAAATTTTATTTATTTAAAATTTTAATTACAAATATTCAAACTCAACAAATTTGGAATAAAAATAAATTTGTTAAGTAAATTCAGTGTTTTTTTTAATAAAATAAATTAATAAATAAAAAAGAAAAATGTTGTTCCTTTTCGCCTTGGTCATTAAAGATATTGCAACTTCGTGTGAGGAAATACATCTCATGGTTGAAGACTCTTTGTAAGGCGTATTTCTTTTTCTAAAAGCCATATTTTTACCCTTTTAAAGTGAGAGATTCTACTGCAAACTCTTTAGGTGCATTCAGGGAACTAACTGGCATAATTTTATCCCTTTCAAAGGTAACAATTCCTAACATCTATTATTGATTGCATTTTGATTGTTAAGTAATAAATTATCAGTTTGAATTTCTTAATACTTTAATTCTTAAAAAATCATTTTAGTCTCTTGTTCTATTCTCTGAAAAGATGCGACTTTCCGAAAGTCCCGCAATTCTCTGACAAGGAAGGTCTCGAACCGTGCGGAAGCCGGCCCTTATAAGACATTGCATTTTAAGCTAATTAGGGCACGACAAATTCAATGGTGATAGTCACTAATTTCGGAATTCATGGGGTCACCCGTTACAGGGGGGTATTGCGGGGGTGGTAAATCTTTATTTTGACTCTAGAAGCCAGATGGTTGGAAATATCGACTTGGGGTCTTCGGGTGACCCCCCTATAAGTTGATCTTAGGAATCTAAATATGACCTTCATTTTCCCCCCACCCCTCCCCTTCTCTTAAAAAACATGTTTTTTGGGATATCTCGAAAACTACTCGTCTGATAGTTTTCATTGTCAAATATGTTGTAGATGCTATCCAGACGGATATTTCGCCCATACATACCAATGACCTTGAAACATTCCTTCATGACATTTTTCAAGGTCAAATGTATTTAAAGCTTAAAAAATTACTTTTTTCGACAAATTTTATCAAAGTATTATTTTTCAATGACACCAATCGTTTATTTAATAATTATAAACCAATGTAAGCCACTTTAATGTCATTGACACGTTTTTGACATTTATATATACTACAAAACCAAATGTGATTTTAAAAATACGTTGTGTTTACCAACTTCTAATATTGGGTGATGACTGATTTCCTAAAGTAAGACATTATGGCAATGAAATTTTCAAGAAATTTATGAAATTTTATGAAATTTCATGAAATTTATGAGAATTTACTGGATAATATTTTACCGAGTACTGATTAATAATTTTAAATTTATAACAAGGATTATCGTTTGTAAATGAAATGAAATGGGACATATTAGGAGAAAACCAACTTCCATTACGACAATAATATATTGAATTTTAAGTATATAAAGATCTATATGCAACCATGAACAAAAAATGCTACTTTCTGGAAGACTTAATTTGAAAAATTATATATTTTAAAGTCATACTAGATATCTTTAGAACAAATATACAAATCAATCACAAAACGGTAAAAAGTATACTTTAAAAAATTGCAATTCAAGTATAAAACGATAAACAATGTGCTACAAACATTTAGCCGAAGTATAAAATGGTAAAAAAAAAACGCTTAAAATACGCACAGATTGAAACACAAACGGTAAATGCGCTTAAAATCACGCACAGCTCAATCACAAAATGGTCAATGTGCCTAAAATCACGCACAGCCTAATCATAAAACAGTAAATGCGCTCAAAATCACGCACAGATCAATCGTAAAACAGTAAATGCGCTCAAAATCACGCACAGATCAATGATAAAATAGTGAAAGCGTTTAAAATCACGCACAGGTGAATCATAAAACGGTGGAAGCGCTTAAAATCACGCACGGTTCACTCACAAAACGGTTAATGTGCCTAAAATCACGCACCGATCAATCATAAAACGGTGTAAGCGCTCAAAATCACGCACAGATCAATCATAAAACGATGTAAACGCTCAAGATCACGCACAGATGAATCACAAAACGGTGAATGCGCTTAAAATCACGCACAACTCAATCATAAAACGATGAAAGAGCTTAAAATCACACACAGCTCAATCGTAAAACGGTTAATGCGCTCAAAATCACGCACAGCACAGTCATAAGACGGTGGATGCGCTTAAAATCTCGCACAACTCAATCATAAAACGATGAAAGAGCTTAAAATCACGCACAGCTCAATCGTAAAACGGTTAATGCGCTCAAAATCACGCACAGCACAATCATAAGACGGTGGATGCGCTTAAAATCACGCACAACTCAATCATAAAACGATGAAAGAGCTTAAAATCACGCACAGATCAATCGTAAAACTGTTAATGCGCTCAAAATCACGCACAGCTCAATCATAAAACGGTGAAAGCGCTTAAAATCACGCACAACTCAATCATAAAACGATGAAAGAGCTTAAAATCACGCACAGATCAATCGTAAAACGGTGAATGAGCTCAAAATCACGCACAACTCAATCATAAAACTGTGGATGCGCTCAAAAACACGCACAACTCAATCATAAAACGGTGGATGCGCTTAAAATCACGCACAACTCAATCATAAAACGATGAAAGAGCTTAAAATCACGCACAGATCAATCGTAAAACAGTTAATGCGCCCAAAATCACGCACAACTCAATCATAAAACGGTGGATGCGCTCAAAATCACGCACAACTCAATCATAAAACGGTGGATGCGCTTAAAATCACGCACAACTCAATCATAAAACGATGAAAGAGCTTAAAATCACGCACAGATCAATCGTAAAACAGTTAATGCGCCCAAAATCACGCACAACTCAATCATAAAACGGTGGATGCGCTTAAAATCTCGCACAACTCAATCATAAAACGATGAAAGAGCTTAAAATCACGCACAGCTCAATCGTAGAACGGTTAATGCGCTCAAAATCACGCACAGATCAATCATAAAACGGTGAAAGCGCTTAAAATCACGCACAACTCAATCATAAAACGATGAAAGAGCTTAAAATCACGCACAACTCAATCATAAAACGATGAAAGAGCTTAAAATCACGCACAGCTCAATTGTAAAACGGTGAATGAGCTCAAAATCACGCACAGCTCAATCATAAAACGGTGAAAGCGCTTAAAATCACGCACAACTCAATCATAAAACGATGAAAGAGCTTAAAATCACGCACAGATCAATCGTAAAACAGTTAATGCGCCCAAAATCACGCACAACTCAATCATAAAACGGTGGATGCGCTTAAAATCTCGCACAACTCAATCATAAAACGATGAAAGAGCTTAAAATCACGCACAGCTCAATCGTAGAACGGTTAATGCGCTCAAAATCACGCACAGCACAATCATAAAACGGTGAAAGCGCTTAAAATCACGCACAACTCAATCATAAAACGATGAAAGAGCTTAAAATCACGCACAGATCAATCGTAAAACTGTTAATGCGCTCAAAATCACGCACAGCTCAATCATAAAACGGTGAAAGCGCTTAAAATCACGCACAACTCAATCATAAAACGATGAAAGAGCTTAAAATCACGCACAGATCAATCGTAAAACAGTTAATGCGCCCAAAATCACGCACAACTCAATCATAAAACGGTGGATGCGCTTAAGATCACGAACAGCTCAATCATAAAACGATGAAAGAGCTTAAAATCACGCACAGATCAATCGTAAAACGGTTAATGCGCTCAAAATCACGCACAGCTCAATCATAAAATGATTAAGATTCCACTGTTTTGTGCGCAATCCTATGCGTTTTATGATTGATCTGTGTGTGATTTCAAGCGCATTAATTGTTTTATGATTGAGCTGTGCGTGATTTTAAGTGCTTTTACTGTTTTTTGATTAGGCTGTGCGTGATCTGCCGCTTTATGATTGATCTGTGCGTTATATTAAGCGCAAACTTAAGCGATTTATGTTTGAGCTGTGCGTGAGTTTAAACGCATTTACTGTTTTATGATTGGACTGTGCGTGATTTTAGGCACATTGACCATTTTGTGATTGATCCGTGCGTGATTTTGAGCGCATTTGCTGTCTTATGATTGAGCTGTGCGTGATTTTAAGCGCTTTCATCGTTTTAGGATTGATCGGTGCGTGATTTTAAGCGCAATCTAAACCGTTTTATGATTCAGCTGTGCATGATTTAAGCGCTTTCGCCGTTTTACGATCGAGCTGTGCGTGATTTTAAGCTCTTTCATCGTTTTATGATTGATCTGTGCGTGATTTTAAGCTCTTTCATCGTTTTATGATTGAGTTGTGCGAGATTTTAAGCGCATCCACCGTCTTATGCCTGTGCTGTGCGTGATTTTGAGCGCATTAACCGTTTTACGATTGATCTGTGTGTGATTTTAAGCTCTTTCATCGTTTTATGATTGAGTTGTGCGTGATTTTAAGCGCATTCACCGTTTTGTGATTCATCTGTGCGTGATCTTGAGCGTTTACATCGTTTTATGATTGATCTGTGCTTGATTTTGAGCGCTTACACCGTTTTATGATTGATCGGTGCGTGATTTTAGGCACATTAACCGTTTTGTGAGTGAACTGTGCGTGATTTTAAGCGCTTCTACCGTTTTATGATTCACCTGTGCGTGATTTTAAACGCTTTCACTATTTTATCATTGATCTGTGCGTGATTTTGAGCGCATTTACTGTTTTACGATTGATCTGTGCGTGATTTTGAGCGCATTTACTGTTTTATGATTAGGCTGTGCGTGATTTTAGGCACATTGACCATTTTGTGATTGAGCTGTGCGTGATTTTAAGCGCATTTACCGTTTGTGTTTCAATCTGTGCGTATTTTAAGCGTTTTTTTTTACCATTTTATACTTCGGCTAAATGTTTGTAGCACATTGTTTATCGTTTTATACTTGAATTGCAATTTTTTAAAGTATACTTTTTACCGTTTTGTGATTGATTTGTATATTTGTTCTAAAGATATCTAGTATGACTTTAAAATATATAATTTTTCAAATTAAGTCTTCCAGAAAGTAGCATTTTTTGTTCATGGTTGCATATAGATCTTTATATACTTGAAATTCAATATATTATTGTCGTAATGGAAGTTGGTTTTCTCCTAATATGTCCCATTTCATTTCATTTACAAACGATAATCCTTGTTATAAATTTAAAATTATTAATCAGTACTCGGTAAAATATTATCCAGTAAATTCTCATAAATTTCATGAAATTTCATAAAATTTCATAAATTTCTTGAAAATTTCATTGCCATAATGTCTTACTTTAGGAAATCAGTCATCACCCAATATTAGAAGTTGGTAAACACAACGTATTTTTAAAATCACATTTGGTTTTGTAGTATATATAAATGTCAAAAACGTGTCAATGACATTAAAGTGGCTTACATTGGTTTATAATTATTAAATAAACGATTGGTGTCATTGAAAAATAATACTTTGATAAAATTTGTCGAAAAAAGTAATTTTTTAAGCTTTAAATACATTTGACCTTGAAAAATGTCATGAAGGAATGTTTCAAGGTCATTGGTATGTATGGGCGAAATATCCGTCTGGATAGCATCTACAACATATTTGACAATGAAAACTATCAGACGAGTAGTTTTCGAGATATCCCAAAAAACATGTTTTTTAAGAGAAGGGGAGGGGTGGGGGGAAAATGAAGGTCATATTTAGATTCCTAAGATCAACTTATAGGGGGGTCACCCGAAGACCCCAAGTCGATATTTCCAACCATCTGGCTTCTAGAGTCAAAATAAAGATTTACCACCCCCGCAATACCCCCCTGTAACGGGTGACCCCATGAATTCCGAAATTAGTGACTATCACCATTGAATTTGTCGTGCCCTAATTAGCTTAAAATGCAATGTCTTATAAGGGCCGGCTTCCGCACGGTTCGAGACCTTCCTTGTCAGAGAATTGCGGGACTTTCGGAAAGTCGCATCTTTTCAGAGAATAGAACAAGAGACTAAAATGATTTTTTAAGAATTAAAGTATTAAGAAATTCAAACTGATAATTTATTACTTAACAATCAAAATGCAATCAATAATAGATGTTAGGAATTGTTACCTTTGAAAGGGATAAAATTATGCCAGTTAGTTCCCTGAATGCACCTAAAGAGTTTGCAGTAGAATCTCTCACTTTAAAAGGGTAAAAATATGGCTTTTAGAAAAAGAAATACGCCTTACAAAGAGTCTTCAACCATGAGATGTATTTCCTCACACGAAGTTGCAATATCTTTAATGACCAAGGCGAAAAGGAACAACATTTTTCTTTTTTATTTATTAATTTATTTTATTAAAAAAAACACTGAATTTACTTAACAAATTTATTTTTATTCCAAATTTGTTGAGTTTGAATATTTGTAATTAAAATTTTAAATAAATAAAATTTTTAACAACAGGCTCAAACACAATGCAACACGGGTTTTGTCTCAGAAGTCTCACATGGTACGTTTGATAGAGTCGAGTCCCCTGATTAAGAATATGGTTTTAGTTTTGTTCAAACACGTCTCGTTTTTTTTTAATTAATACTTTTATATTTTTTCTGCTTTGCCTTACATTATTTTTTAATATCCAAGGTTCTAGTAAAAAGAGCTTAAAAAGTGTGGGTTCCTTAGAAATGTCATTAGTTGTGCTTTAACTTTGATTATCAGAAAAACTTTGTAAAACCACTCCTTCAGGGTGGAAAATTGGGGTTTCTCTAAAAATTATCAAAATAAATGGTCTTGATATGAGGTTATAAAAACTTGTATAAAATAAACTAAACAAAATATTAGAAATTAATTGACACCAGGCGATAAGCAACACTTAGGACTACAATTTTTTCTATTTAAGACATCGCGCTTCGATCACTCTAACTGCCTCATTTGTTGGTTTTTGTCATTTGAAAAATATTAAATACCTATTTTAGAACAAATTTCCTAATGATAACTGTTAAAATGTTATTTAAAACTTACGTGAAACATACGTAAATCTTGAGATTTTTCTTTAAATCGATCGGGGGATCATCAACATAATTTTAATTTACATCCATTTACATTTCATTTAAGGAATTTGTTCTAAAATAGGTATTTCATATTTTTAGAAAATTGCAAAAACCAACAAATGAGGCATTTAGAGTGGTTGGAGAACGATGTCTCAGATAAACAAAATTGTAGTCCTAAGTGTTGCTTATCGCCTAGTGTTAATAAATTTTTAATATTTTGTTTAGTTTATTTTATACAAATTTTTAGAACCTTAATTTAAGACCATTTTTTGATAATTTTTAGAGAAACTCCAATTTTACACCTTGAAGGAGTGGTTTTGCAAAGTTTTTTGTAATAATCAAAGTTAAAGCACAACTAATGACCTTTCTAAAGAACCCACACTTTTTAAGTTCTGTTTACTAGAACCTTAGATATAACGAATAATGTAAGGCAAAGCAGAAAAAATATAAAAGTATTAATTAAAAAAAAATTGAGACGTAATTGAGCAAAATTAAAAGCATATTCTTAATCAGGGGACTCGACTCTATCAAACATACCATATGAGACCTCTAAGATAGAAAAAAGTTGTCAATTTGTTGCATTGTGAAATTTTGCAATTTTTTCTCTCAGTGTTTTGAGATGACATGTTTTCCGGAGTCGCTTCTTCCCGGCAATTTCCAAAATCTCCTTTTGCTGAATGCAGGCAGGATTCTCTCGAGTCTGTAAGACCTCTCTCAGGCAAGGAACAAACACCAGTAGATCCTTGTCCCTCAAGCCGTGGTGTTTTCATATCCAAATGAGGGAGTTTCCTAGTCCCAAATATTTTACCGTGGATGGTAGAATTTTAATTGTAGCTACACCTGGACGCCTCATTTGAGCTTCTCCGGGATGAAAGACACTCCTCGGAACTGCAGTACATCCTCTACAACCACGTTTTTGTGTGATGGAGCTCCTGCAGCAGTCTCTTCATCCACCTTTCCGGACATGCTCAAAATCATGTCTCAATCTGAAATTGAGTTTTCTTTTCACATGTGGGGCACTAGAACTTGGTTTCTGCACCTATTTTTATCCACTCTGACCTACCTGACAACCAAAAATGGGGCTATTCCACGCAGTTAAAACAATTTACACACTTTATTGAGGTTATGTGACACTTGACGCGCAATTGCGCCAGATTTCCAGTGATATTTCCAATTCCACTGGATGGAAAAGGCCACTTGGATAAGAGAAATTCAAAAATGCGGAAAAAAGCCGTTATGCTCACGTTTGTGCTAAACGAATATGATTCATATTCAAACTATCTTTTTCCAATTTCTCTTGAGTATTGACTACCTAAATTTGGAAGGATAATTTCTGAATTTTGATTTTCTATCCCATAAATCCTTATTAACAAAATTTATGCATGGGTGAAACAGAGGCAAAAATGTTTAAAAATTTTCATTAAATATAATATTATATATAAGAAGAAATCTGAATGAAGTCTATGTGTTCACTAAACCTTTATAAACAAAACTGTTAAAATCAAAACCTCTTTGGAATATGTAAAATTAATTGCCATTGTCTCCTTTTTCCTCACAGTCCCAGGTTATTTTCACTTGATTATAAAGAAAATGATTTTTTTTTAAGTTTCTAATTAAAAACGTTTTTCTTGATTTTAAGGCAATCACCTTAGATCACATAAATCGTAATTTACTTCGTAAAATATATCAATTCCTAATGTTTTTTCTACTTAATTTGACGATAATAAGTCTAACAAACTCCTCTCGAGAAACATGTTTATATATCAAAAATTTTGTTAGTTAAGAAAATGTCTGGTTATGTGTATAGTAACACTTATTTCTACATTAGGACAATTTTTAAGTGATCTAAGAATCGGTTCAAACCAGTTGAAAGTCAGTGAATTTAACACAATTGCGCTTTAAAGAAATAAAACTTTAGGAAATGCTTGAACTCATGACGATATTTTCCGTATAATTTATCCTGCTAACAAACTTTCGAAGAAATTTGAGAGTTTCGCAAAACTTGAACCAACACGGACGCTTCGTCACCTCGCTTTGCTAACCAAAGGACAATGGGCAAAATATGGGCCAACTTTCGCCACGAACGAGACCTATACCATCGAATAGGTATTGGCAAAGGTAACAACTTTTGTTCCGGGTCCAACCTCAAAAGTATGTAGGAAAAGCACTAGAACATAAAACTAATTGTTGAGAAGTGGGAAGATTTTTTTTACAATACTCCTTTTATACAATAACGGTTACTCTTATATTGGTCATATCAAAGAACAATTTGTAATGAAGGGTTCAATGAAGACTTTTCTATTATAAACCATATCTTTATCTATTCATTTTCATTGCAATTTTCCAGATTTACCTAAAAAATCCTTGAATATTCTTCAAATTCATAAAAACACTGAGAGAAATCCGAAAAAGTTAAAATAACATTCCGGAAATGTTAATTTTACCCTGCAGTATTGATCCGAAATCTGTGTAAATATTATGCTTTTTAGGTGTATCATGGGTTAAAGTTACCCTTTTTCATGTTAATTTTACACTTAACAAGGTGTAAAATTAACATTAAGAAATATTGATATATTTTTACACATAAAAAAAGTGTTAAAATTATGAGGAAAAAAAGTTAATCGCTCCCTCTTTTTTCTCAGTGAATGATTCTAGGGAAATGTGCCCTATGCACAAATATTCCGCTTTATAAAAGGGTTAAAGCTTCTTAAAAACGCAAGGCCCTAAAAGTTACCGTTATCCAAAACTTTGAATAATAAGTTCATAACGTTTCTGAAGAATCTGAACGTTTTGTTAAAAATCCGTTGGTAACGGTACTTTTAAATTTTATGATCTTCATCAATTCTAGCTCCTATTTTAAGGAGAATATTTCTGTAAAGGAGACAAAAGGACGCGCAGTACTTTTAATGGAATGAAAAGACATTCCAGGATTATTGAGGGAAATCAGGATAGTTACAAAGAAAATTGAGAGATAGGAATATGGTTTCTTCTAGGAAAATGCTCCTTAACTTCTCCTTTTGAAATCGTTCTTTGACAACTACGACTTACAGTATACCGTAATCGAGAATAAAAGCAAACTTCATTCAAAAAATTCTACGCATTTCCTAGGAACACTTACTTTAAGATATCTTAGACAATTGACGTAATAGACAATAAGTTTCTTCGAGAGATATCTTGAAGATACACCAAGGACTCCAAAAATACCGATGGTTTCCCATTACATGAAAGAAGTTTTCATTTCTAGTCAAAGAGAAAATATAAAAATATGTATTTAAAGCTTAAATCATACATCGTCTTTGAGCCTAATTTCATTAAGATCGGTTAAGCTGTTCTCGAGAAATAATATATCAAAGTTGTGAATTTTCAGAAGGATATCGTTAATTTCCCAACGACTGACAGTCCTTTCTGACGCGGGTGTCGGTAATTTTTATGTCATATCCGAACACCTACAAAATGGGCCTAGTCCCATCTCTGGCGAAGGGTTGGACCAGCTCCCATACAATTCTGCCCATTGTCCTTTCGAATGCTCAAAATATAAAATGAATAGGGGAGTGTGGGGCAGTTTAACGACGGGGCAGTTTCAATTTTTGCATATTCTTCTTATCCCTTTGAAAGGAATGGGATAGAACCATTATGTTATTGAAGAGATAACTGAGACCCATGTTCATAAAAATAATTAATTTCGTGTCGCTTCTCGTTTGAATTCTGTAATTGATTTTATAAAACTGCATCAAAATGAAACTTTTTGTAATGTTTTATTTTCAACAATTTCTCAACTATTGCACTTTTCTATCGAAGTAACATAATTGTATTAAATTACCAGTAGTTATATGAGTATTATAAGGTATTTGGCGTTGAATGAAATCTAAGACGGTTCTGACAATTTTGGTTTGAGTTCCGAAAGTGCGTGAGGGGCAGTTTCATCCAAGCACACGGAGAAGTTTCCAGTGTCTATCAATTTACTTTTTCAATCAAAATTAACTTAAAATTATCATTGAAAACGTTTTGTAGCTGTTTATGTCCATAAAGTTCGAAATTATGGGAAGTAGTATTTCGTAAAAGTTCATAAAAATTATAATAAAAAAAAATAATCGTTCAGTGTTTTTTACATGTATAAAAATGATGAATTTAATTGTTATAATATCTTTTTAGAATATTTTCAGCAAGATATTGTATTTTTTTTTTAGTATAATTAAAATTCAAGACTTTGAAATACTATTATAAAACTGTTATACTAAAAAAAGACATTGTTCTAAGGTGATATAATGATCCAACAATATACAGAATTAGCTTAGCACTACAAAAGATATTTCTTTCGTATAAAAATATAAAGAAAGTTGCTCAATTAATGAGAAATAGGCTTGGAAATCTTTGGCGATATTTTATTTTCTCTGTATGATTAATTAGTGTTAATATTCTGTTATAAAGTTCTTGTTCGATTATATTTTTATGTTTTAGAGTCTAAGAAGACTTCAAAATAGTAATTTTAATCAATTCTAGTATCGCAAGTTTCCTATAAACACGCTTTAACTTTCTCAAAAATTGCCTCATATTTATCTTGAAATTGCCCCGCAATGGGTGACTTTCACACATTCTGTCTTTCAAGTGAAATAAATTTCTCCACAATAGACTAACGAAATTAAAAGATTATTGTTATTATTTTTATTGACCCTAAACCCAAATGTAATTCACAAAATATACAAAGCTTTACTTCTGTTTATCATCTTTTTGCAAAATAGCCTCAAAATCTATTTTGCAATTTAGGGGTGAAACTGCCCCACCCTCCTCTAAGTCGTGAATGGTCAACTTTACAGAAGAGCGATTTCAAGGTGAGAGGATTTTTAAGATTTGAAACCCTTATAACTTTTGGAATAATTAACTTTCCGGTATAATAGTCACAAGGAAGGTACAGGGGATCAAGGAGTACCCGAAAGCGAAAAAAATCGAGTTATTCGACTTATATTCTGACAAGGCGATTTGTTTCTTTACTGACCCAAAGCTTTTTGCCCTTATGGTGTTAACTTCTCACAGAAATTTCGTTAATTTTCATAAAATAGCACAACACAGGATTACCTTACCACCATATAATGTTTTTTATTTATGTTTTCATTCCACCCAAATGACCTTTAGTTTGTTGATGTCACACACCTCTGTTTGTTGATCAAACACCGTCAATTTTTGGGGTTTTTGTTGTTCTTAGCTTCTTGCTTTTGTATATGCGAAAAATTAAAACGTGGGGAGTACTTAATGAAGTGCTATCCAAAATTAATACACGATTTCCACCTCTATAACTTCACTTTTTCCTGTTGAAGAGCTTCCTTGATACTCTTCCGAACTTCTTGGAATTCTTAAGGATCTTCCCTTATGAGATAAACAGCACAAACACTAAAGAACTTTTTTTTTTCAATAATCACAATTCCCAAAGAGGTTTCTCTTCTACCTCACTGAAAATCTCCAAATAATCTTTATCTCAAATATTGGCTAAAGTGAGAGAATGAGAAGGAAGAAGTGAATTAATTTATTGTGGCCAGATCGAAGATTTTCATCTTCAACTGAACTGAAGCAACACGCAAAATTCCACGGTTTTTTTTTTGTAATCTATTCAAATCCAAATGGAACAATGTTTATTGTAGACAAATAAATTAAATTCATTTTTTGTGTTTAAATCACTTTTACAAACAAAATTCTTTCTCACAGTCACCCAATCGAGCTTTTTTTGAAATCGAGTAAAGATGAGCTCCAATCACTTGCACTAAACATGATTTTGATTAAAATAGTAGCTTTTTAGATTAAACTTAGCACAGTTTTTTTTTGGCTGCACAAATATGCACTTTCACTTTCAATTTACGTATTCTGTTCACGAAATTACATCGAGAATCGACAGCATCATCCTTGTGGATGGTTCTGAGGACGTCGAGAGACTGACCTGTTGTTGGGATGCCACATAACTCCATGAGATGTGAGCCTCAGACAATCTGGCAATTGCGCACAAAGTACGCCAAATGTGCGAAAAAGCTTCTTCTTCGTGGCTTTTCCTAAATGAACTTTGAGAGCGTGGCTACATGTACAGTGGTAGGGAGATATAAAAGTACAATGACAAATTTTCATTCACAAAAATCTTCAAAAGAACGAGATTTTTCCGTAGACTTTACTATTCGAGTTGAACTCTTTAGTGTGGGTGTCTTAGAGTTCAAAGATTGCGTTAAGGGAGACTGGATCAAATTTCACGAACCTCAATTATTTTGCGAAATGGTTAGTATTTTTTCTGATCGTTTCTCTTGAATGTTGGCTATCAGAAAATATGCACCATAATTCTTAAACCTGAATAAATCACCCTAAAAATATCAAAATTTGTTCATGTATGAAACTGTCGCATTCTCTCCTAAGTTAGAAGACTTCTAAATAATTGTTGTACAATTCAAAGCGATTAAAATTGAAGATCAATTACTTCATCACGATAAATCTGTAATTTAATTGAGTAAAGGCCTGTTTGGCTACAAAAGGATACACTGAAGAGAAATCCGAAAAAATCAAAATAACATTTCGGAAATGTTAATTTTACCCTGCAGTATTGATCCGAAATCGGTGTAAATATTATGTTTTTTAGGTGTATTATGGGTTAAATCGGGTCCCGGTCAAAATCCCGAAAGCCAAAATCCCGAAAGCCAAAATCCCGAAAGCCAAAATCCCGAAAGCCAAAATCCCGAATTCTTAAAAGTATCATAGCTACTCCCACGATTGCACTCGCGCTTGCTGGAGGCAAAGGGAAATCTTCTGTGCCTTGGGAAATTATTCTAAACATTTTCATCCATATAATTTCATCCCTTTCAGGATTTTAAAAATTCGGGATTTTGGCTTTCGGGATTTTGGCCCTTTCGGGATTTTGACGTTCGGGATTTTGGCTTTCGGGATTTTGGCTTTCGGGATTTTGGCTGCCACCGGTTAAATCTACCCCTTTTCATTTCAATTTTTCATTAAAAAAGGTGTAAAGTTAACATTAAAAACTGTTGATATGGGCCAATCCATCTCAAGACGACCATAGGGGTACCCTTCATGGTCTTAGATGTTTTTGAATTTTACATATGTTAAAGTACACGATATAATAATATACCCCTATTTTTTTTTCGTCTGAAAAAAATTCCTGGCTGGAGATACATGGCGTCAAAGATGGCGCCTCGCGCTTCATTCCTCAATTGTGATTTTTAGCAAATATTTTAAAATGCTCTATTTCGGGAACGGGTTGAGATTTCTTCTTACTCTTTTTTTATTTAAAAGATAATTTTATACTTTTTAAAACGATATACTTGATTTTGCATTATCTGCTTAAGTTTTTTTGAAACGGTCTTTTAAAAAATTTTTGAAAAAATTTAAAAATTAATTTTTCTCAAAAACCCCATTCTCAAAAATTTTGATTTTTTTACTGTTGATCAGTAACATTGAGTACTACATTCTCTGAAAAGGAGAGCTTCCACTTTTGCACTTACTTTTTTTTTAAAATATTTGAAAAATTACCATATTTTCAAAATTAAAAATAACCAGCTAAACTCAAAATTTTGAGTTCAACTTTTCAGGGAATATAGTACTCCACTATACTTATAAACAGCCAAAAAATCAAAATTTTTCGAAATCAAGTTTTTGAAAAAAAATTTTTTTTTTTGATTTTTAAATAAAAATGTCTTATTGACAAAAATTCAGTGCCCCACTTTTCGCTACTTTACTACTTCTTTACAAATCGCTATTTCTCGCGATTTGTGAAATAAATAAGCAGCAAAGTTATTTGTATTTTTACTGCTACTGCGTATACAGTCGAAAAATAATAATTATTCGTTATGGATTTAGAATTTTGAGAAATTTTTAAAGTAATATTTTAAGCAATTGCATCGAATCCAATATTTCTTACAAAATATAGTGGCACCAAATATTCATCAAGCAAAAAATACCTTTTTGGATAAATAATTTGTCTATTGAACATTTAATTACACTTGTGGAATACATAAAATTTGTAATTAGTTAATTAATATTTCATTTTGTATTATTTTTATATAAAAATGAGGCATGGCGAAAAGTGGTTATATTCTGGAATTGATTTTACCACCTGTCGCCATCTCTTTTCAATAGGCGACGCTAACTTCACTTCGTAGATTCTTCGTTGTGCAATAGACCTATAATTTGATTTCTCATATAAAAGTGAAGAAAAATCGTTTAAAGTGAGTAGTATAAGGCGATCATGAGGAATAAGAAATGCTGAATGTATTCTTTTTATAACATTGCCCAAAATAAACGAATTTGAACCTTTTCAAGTGGGTGGCGAGAAGTGGTTACAAAACTGGCGGAAAGTGATGAAAAGTGGCGACGAAGTGGTTATTTTTGCATTGTTAGTAAAAATCAGTTTTTTAAGTAGTGCAACGTCAAATTCTAGGACTATTTTCATGAATTTAGAGCTAATATATCTAAGTAACTTTGTCAAATTTGCATTATCTTGTAATAAGAGTTAAAAAGTTATAATAAAATTAATTCGTCTTTTTCCTAAACATGGCGATAAGTGGTTACTCCACCCTACGGATAGCTCTTAAAGATTGTTAAAGTTACGAGGAAAAAAGGTTAATCGCACCCCTTTTTTCTCAGTGTAATCGAGATGTAACAATTAAGACTTCCGCTGAAAACGGAAGGTAAACAAACATTTAAAAATTGTTGATTTTTTAATTTGTTTTATTTAGAATATGTTGATGATGAATACTTGAAAATTTTTAGGTACAAAAATTGTTGAAAGTGTGCAGAAATAATAGAGCTTCACAAATTTCTTGTCAGTTTTTATTCACTTTGTACGACTTTTTAATTAGCTTGAGAACTAAAAATTGAGAACAGTCGCCAGCGCCACTCACGGGAAAAACAGTGTCCATACTAAAATATTTGATAAAACATTCATAGTTCATTAGACCTTTTAAATCTGAACGTTACATTATCAGAAGTGATTTATTTTTTTAACCCTAGGCACGTTGATTTGAAGCACAAAAATGAAAAGATAAACTCCAATAAACCTACTTGAGGGATTTGTACGATAATAATCATTAAAGTATAACTGAACCCAATTTAAAGCAATCATGATGCGTGTATTGACCTGTTTGAATAACAAAATTTATAACAGGGAAAACTTATTTTCAATGTGAGAGACTCTTAAAGGATACTGCATATGCTGAATCTCACTCAGCTGTAATGATGACCAATTTATAACATGATGTTATTTTCAAGTTCAATCTACAGGAAAACTTGAAAATTATACTTTTGCTTCCTCATAATGCTGTGTTATTGCCCTTTCCGGTCGTGATGAGAATAGCTTTACGCAATTTAGGAGACTTCTGCATGATAGGCACGTTTTCTCAAATCATATCATTGGATCACTCTCTATCATCTTGGCAATGACCAATATGTTATTTGAGAAGATGAATTATTTTTTCGCATAGACATGTGCACGTGTCAGTGCGCCTGATGCATCGATTATGCAAGCGATGCAAGCAATTTCCATGTGGCCATACTATTGACACTCCACTCCAGACATTAATCTTTGTCTCGGTGAAAAATCTGTTTCTACCCTTTGTACCAGCACTGTATGGTGAATAAGGTGAGAAGACGCGATTCTCATAGTGTAAAATAGTTAAGTAAATACGATACATTCATTTGGACGGTCATGAAAACCATAATGTACACTTTGTTCAAGCAAAATCTCTTCCGCACTCAAATACACCTTGAGCTCATTTGGAGGAAGAGAGATGAAAAATATGTTTATACGTAAGTCACCCCACGAATTTCCCTTGCTCACTCTACACTCGTCGACAAACATTTTCTTAGTCTCTCAGCATGCTTCTTGGCAACATAATCTTGCACAATCTCCAGGAAAAAGCTGAATTCCGACAGAGGAAATGCTCTCATATGTTTATGATGAGAGAGATTCTCAATAGATACTGTCGGTGTGCTTGCAACTTTGATCAAATTGTATGCATTCTTTGATGCAAAGCAGTCTGCAAAGTGTTATAGGATGTCTATAATAAATTCATAATATAGACCAACTAGGAGAAATTGGTTAACCTTCTAAAAAATTGGTTAACCATAACATAGACAGCATAGCGATTATCTGGTACAACACACCGTTTCCCTTTTATCTGAGACACTCCGATCCGCTCTAATTAGCAAAGTGAAGTTAGATTATTTTGTTACTTACTTAGGTGGCTGCAATGTCCCTTTAAGAGACTAGGTCTCACGAACCAATGCCCTTCAGTCCTAGCAACTTTCAGTCAGATCGCTCCAGAAACGTAGCATAAGTTTCTATCGAAAAGTCCGTGTTATCGGAGGCTCCTTGAGAATTTTCGTCTATATTGCTTTTACGGGGTATGGGGTTGTTAGCCCTTCAACCTAACCCTCTCTATAAGCACCAGATCCTTTGCTTTTAACCTGAAGTTCGTACACTGAGAAAAAAAGAGGGTGCGATTAACTTTTTTTCCTTATAACTTTAACACTTTTTAGGTGTAAAAATATATCAACATTTTTTAATGTTAATTTTACACCTTTTGAGGGTAAAATTAACATGAAAAGGGTAACTGTAACTCCTAATACATCTAAAAAGGGTAATATTTACACCGATTTTGGATCAATACTGCAGGGTAAAATTAACATTTCCGGAATGTTGTTTTAACTTTTTCGGATTTCTCGCAGTGTAACTTCTGACAGGGGTTGGTTCCTTAATCTTCTATCACTCACCGGAGTGTACCAGACCCTAGCAGGCAAGGGGGTAATAATTAAGCTAAAAAAATTGGTCTGTATTCACATATTCACTTTTTTGTATGGAAAAACATAAAAATACTCAGTACTCACATATTCACCTAGAAATGAATATATATTCACCTAAAAGTGAATAAATATTTAGATTATTTCACCAGACAGGATGTTGTACATCTACTAAATGTGCAGTTTTATAGTTTTCTTTAAAAATTTCGTCTCTTTTACAATTCTGAATACCACAGAAAAAAACAATAAATAATTATATAAATATTTAATAAAGTGTTTTGTTGTTTGAGAGTTATTATCGGTAAAACATACATAGAGAAGATTGTTTTCTATCCCACTTAAACATTATCGAGGAATACGCCTTTCTTGTACAATCTCAATAACATTGAATACAAAATATTCTAAATTAAACAATTTTTAAAAGATGGATATTTGTAATAAGCTATAATAATTACAAAGTAGGATTAAGGATATTCAAGTCAAAGATAATTTATGAAAACATCTAGCTAAATCACACAACATTTTTTTTAAATTCTTTTGGTTAGCAACTTTTAATATTTGCACATGAGTACTCGAAGTACTCGAAAAAAACATCTCGACCGAAGTATATCTTTAACAGGTTACTGTAGTTTTCATACTTCCTTTTTGGGGAAGTTTCCTCAAGATTTCCCTAAAAAGTCTTGAGGAAACTTCAGGAATGATTGATGATTTTCCGGTGATCGCCAGTAGGAATGAAGTCACTTCAAGATTAAAAACACCTTTTTAAAATCTTCCCCAGAGCTCTTTTAAAATGAATATAAATTACTCTTATAGTCACTGAAGAAAGTCCATATTAGGACCTAAAGCTCTGGGGAAGATCAAAAAAGTATTTTTAATCTTGAGGTGACTTCTTTCCCACTGGCGATCACCGGAAAATCTTAACCACGCCACCCTATACATCCAATAAAAAACTTAAGAAAATCAGGAAAACTAAGAGAACATTCCTATGCAAATCATCGGAGACCTTAAGAAATTTCTATAGCTTAATAGGGACATTTCCACTGATTCCACTGGAATTCCTATTGTAGAAAATGTTTAGAGAATGACAACAAAAAATGTTCTATAGGAAAGTTCAGGGAATTCTTTTGGAAATCACCTAAGGAAATTTTCACAAGAAATCACCAAAAGTTTTCTAGGATATTACCAATTTTTCCGAAACTCAAAATCGCCTTGGGAAATATCTGTGATCTCCATAGGAAATTTCTCCAGTGATTTCATCCGTATTCCCATGTGTGGAATCTTCGGGGATTTTTAGGACAAAATTCCACCCATGAATAACGAAATTTCTGTTTAAAATCCTAAGGAATTTCAGAGAAAACAATCAATGGAAAACTCTCAAGGAATTCTTTGGGAATGTCCTGGGAATTCTAATTACAAAAAATTGAACGGAATTTTCTGTGATCTCGCTGGGAAATTTCCATACATTTTCAGAAAAGTAATTTCTTCAGTTATTCCCTTTTAATTTCCAATAAGGGAATTCTTGCAGATATTTAGGGGAAAATTCACTACAGAAATACTGACATTTCTAAGGTAAATCCCAAGAAATGTCAGAGGAAATAATCCACAGAAATTTCTCTAGGAATTCTCCGGGGATTCCCTAAGAAACTTACGAATTTTCCAAGACTGAAAATTCATTAGGAATTCCTTGTGGTTTTCTTAAGACATTTCCACAGCTTTTTTTGGTGAAATTTTCTTAAAGAATCAATAGGGAAATTTGTCCTGGGATGCTTTTTTTTTAATGAGACGAATTCATCTATAAAGCGAATGACATTTCGCTGTTAGAAAGCGCATTTGCAACTGTAATTATAATTAGAAATTCAGGGAAAAATGGTGAAAATACTCGCATATTCACCAAAACGGGAATACTCATTATTCACGAATTCTCTGGTCTGTACTCACCAGTTATTACCCTCTTGCTAGTAGGCATCTAGCCCGCTTGGAGGTGACCTCCCTATTTAGACCCTGGAGTATTATTTGGATCCAGAAAAATCGTTTATCATACCATTTTTTTTTTTAATTTTTTTGTCTATTAAAAATTGGACAAAAATATACATAGGCTTTGTGTGCAATATCGGACACAAAGGTTGTCAAAGTCCCTTGTCCTTCTGAAACTCTTCCAGTAATTTTTTCTGCAGCATCGCGATAGTAGAAGCGGTGCTGTTTTATTTCTTTGACATTGAACCACCTTGAAAAGTAGAAAATGGCTAGAATTTTATGGAATTTGGGAAATAACACAAGCGTCCGATATTACAAGCTCTTCAAAATTTGTCAGAGTTCTTCTAAAAGAAAATTATATAAATAATTACTGCTCGAGTTCAAAGAAAGAGCAGTTTAATCAGCTTTTTTCAACTTGTCAGTCAGCTAGAGATCAAACTGTAAAAGATAATTACAAAAAGAATAACAACTTGTGAAGGAGTTTTCCACCGTTTTCACTCTGGAGGTTGGTCACCTACGCTAAGACGCCGGTGGGCGCAAATTATAGCTTTCTGACTTTATGATTGTATGTTTATATCTTACGGCTGCTTCAAGAGCCTATCACTGAGAAAAGAAAGGGGGTGCGATTAACTTTTTTTTCTCATAACTTTAACACTTTTAAGGTGTAAAAATATATCAACATTTTTTAATGTTAATTTTACACCTTTTTAAGGGTAAAATTAACATAAAAAAGGGTAACTTTAACCCCCAATACACCTAAAAAGGGTAATATTTACACCGATTTCTCATCAATACTGCAGGGTAAAATAAACATTTCCGGAATGTTATTTTAACTTTTTCGGATTTCTCTCAGTGTATGTTCAAAAGCAGTTGTTTTTAATAAATTTAAATTGAAATTGAAATAATTAATTTTCAGTCATATTTTAAAATTTTAATTTCAATTTTTTAATAATAAATGCTTTTCAACAAAAGCTCTTGAAAGAATAACAATATGTATGTATACAATAGTTGTTCGTCAGAAAGTAATACTTCCGTTCAGGTTTCATTTTAAAATCTGTTTTTTTAACTTTACGCTTTTTTTTGTTTACTTGAACAATTGATTTGAGTAAAAGTGCGCAAAAATTAATCCCTCTTCACCCCTACAAGCTGTTGACCATCCTATCATCTCGTTTACCTTCGTACCGTTTACTCGTCACCGTTCTGCATTTGGGAACAATGACACCCTTATTGACAGAGGTTGAATAATACATTTTGAGAGGGACTTTCCGCCGGTGTTCGCCAGTGAAAGAAAGACTACCAGAATTTTCACTTACTACTGAAACCTACAAAATTCCTTAATTCTTTTCTGAAGGTTACATTGAAAGATTGTATCTAAGACATCACTTTAAAAGTGATTATTTTTTGTGGTATCAGGAAAATGGGAAAATGCCATTTAGTCCTTGTGGTTTTCCCTTTTCTCTGTGAAAGGTTTATGTATTATTGGAAAAGTAGAGAGACGTCCAGACGTAAGAAGTCAACATCAATTATGTAATTCGTCTTTGTGACCTCCATTGAAGCGTAAGAAGAAAAGAAAATGTATGAGGCACTTGTTGCATAAAAAATCCAACTTTTCTCTGTTTATTTTAACCTTCTCTCGCATTTGTAAACAGACACTTCCCTAACAACATAGATACACTTTTATCATCTCCAGTTTCAGTCAACGCACTTTCTTAATTGTATTTTATTAGTATTTTGGAGATTTGAGTTCAATGAAATGATCATTTATACAGAATTTCACTGATTTATTCACTTTCTCAGGGTGGATAGCCGATGGGTAAAGGAAAAGGTTGGAAAAGCAGCAACAAAAACAAGAGAAAAACCATCAATCATTTGACAATGAAGTGGTACAAATAGCTCATTGGGGAATAACAATGAACATGTTTTTTTTATTATACAGAAAGGGGAGCTTTTATTTGTCTCGTCACCATTGAGCAACAAGCATAATAATAATTATGGAATATATGTTTACATTGTTAAACATTTTCCATTGAAATGATAACCAATCAAGAGGAAAATTAGCGTGACAGAAAAGTATAATGCAACACCCTAACAAGTGATTTTATATGAATTTCCACGAATTTTCATCTAAAGTTGGAATATTGCAACAATGAAGTTACTCATCATATTCATTCAGGAAGAGATAGTCATTTTGAATGAAACCAATTACGTTGCTCGAACTAGAGGGAAAACTATGGATGGAGAGAAACTACAGCAAATTTTCTCAAATTTGCTGTAGTTCCTCTTGTTTTATGGTGATTCTTTATAATTGAGCGCTTTTTGTGAAATTTACAATGACTTTGACGCCCAAATCTTTCGATAATTTGGATGACATTTTGCCCCAAATGCCCAATTGAGAGAGAGTCTACTGTATTTTTTTGATATGTCTTTCTCAAAAAATTTTATCATAATTATAGGAATATGAATAAATAAAAAATATACACGCCTTTCTTTGCCCATTTTCCGGTTTCTTGTCTATCCTAGAGGGCAAACGGTTTGAGATATCCACTATGGGTCTGCACCGACCCATACTAAACTGTCCTTAAGTAGATATTTTAACTGAGATTCTTTACAATCGAAGCTTTTGTAATCTGAGGTGAAATCCGACCCCGTCAGACTTTATAAAACACTTTATAAAACTTTATAAAAACACATTTCAACACTACCCGTCCGTAGGGGAAAGTACTCTCCCTCTGAACGTTCATGCCTTCGAATAATGTGAATTTCTTTTGTTTTTTCTTAAGAGACTTACACAAAATTATCACACAATTATCAGTAGGGGAAAGTGGGGCA
Source organism: Phlebotomus papatasi (assembly GCF_024763615.1). NCBI lineage: Eukaryota > Metazoa > Arthropoda > Insecta > Diptera > Psychodidae > Phlebotomus > Phlebotomus papatasi. The sequence goes on along the minus strand of NC_077224.1, from coordinate 85,235,645 downwards.
CCTTTGAACGTGGGTCACCTTTGAAATTGGGTTTTTTCTCCTATATTTAAATGGAACTGACCCATATCATAATGTAATTTAGCTTCTCAATCTATTTGTGCACCTAAATTATATCACGATAAAGCTCAATTTTATTCAAAAATAGGTGAAAAATCCCAATTTCAAAGGTGCCCCATATTCAAAAGTGCCCCACTTTCCCCTAATTGATAATGGTGCTATTCCAATGACAAAATGAGCATGTCTTCTTAGCACATTACTGTTTCAAGTTCTAAAAAAGATCATGACTGTTCCCATGTTATTTCAATGAATGTCAGATGGCATTGTGATCAGGTAAAAGCTTGCTCGATGTCAGAAATATTATAATTCGGATTTCGGTTAGACAATCGACAACATTAATTTAATACCCTGAGAAAGAGCATTTCCACCGTTTGGCTCTGGAGGTTGGTCACCAAAGCTAAGACGGCGGTGGACGCAAGCATTGCTTTCTGACAAATCTTTATCTTTATACCTATCTTAATAAATGTATTCTTTACCTTTTTCTTCTGTTTTCAAGAGCACTAGTTTAAAAGCATGGTTATTATTAAATAAATAAATAAAATAAAATAAATAAATAATATTTTTATTCTCTTCAAGGGGTAACTCATTCCCATTTTTCTGACAAGGGTTTCTAGTTTCTCGGGTTTCGCGATGCACACATTGGGTTTCTCGGGTTTCGTGATGTAATTCTTAGGTTTCTCGTGTTTCGCGATGCAAAAAGTGGGTTTCTCGGGTTTCGCAAAGCGTTTCTCGGACAACTGACGAGGGTTTCTCAATATGAGTTACCCCTTGATTTTCATAGTGTTTTGTACCGGTGACAGCCAAAATCCCGAAAGCTAAAATCTCGAAAACCAAATCCCAATAGCCAAAATACCGAAAAGGCCGAAATCCCGAAAGCCAAAATTTCGAATGTTCAAAATCTTGAAAGGGATGAAATTATATAGAGGAATATATTTAGAACAATGTCCCAAGACACAGAAGATTTCCCTATTCCTCCAGCAAGCGTGGGAATAGTTATGACACTTTTAAGAATTCGGGATTCTGTCTTTCGGGATTTTGGCTTTCGGGATTTTGACCGGGATCCGAATTTTATAACTCTTCAATTAAATCCGATTTTGTGTAAATCAGTTGAGAATTAAACCTCAAAATTCATACGGGCTTTTGACATAAGGTTTATCAATTTGGCTTAACAGTTCTAATTTCTAAAGAGATATTTTTTGTTGAGAACTCGTATTTAACATGATATATTGGATGGGTCTCAACAAAATATCTCACAGTAAAAAAAATTAACACTGATATAGTGTGTAATCTTTCACACCACTATTATAGTGTTAATTTGGGAAAAAAGTTTAATTTAGAATTGTTTAATTTAAAGTTGTTGAATTTCAACTTGTTGAATTTGGAGTTGTTGAATTTAAAAATTGTTGAATTTTCATTTCATTTCGTTTATGTTAGTTTTTTTTTGCCTTTTTGGACATTTGTAATGTTTTTTCCTGTACTTGGCATCCTCCCTAACGCGAGATAATTACATCTGATGCTTGGATCTTCATGATAAACTTATTATGCATATAATTATTTGATGTTCTATATGACTTTTGCCCAATGAAAAGCATCTCGACTGAAGTATATGTCTTAAATGGAAATTCAACAATTTTTACACAACTTTTGTTTAAAAATTCAACAACTTTGGTTGAAATACACAAAACTTCACACTATAATAGTGTGAAATATTATGATCAAACTATAATAGTGTTAATTTTTGATCATGTGACAAAAAATACCATAAAGTTGTGTATTTTTTCACACTATAATAATGTGAAAAACTATAATCATACTATAATAGTGGTAATTTTTGGAATTTTTCAACAGTTTTAAATTACAAAATATTGTTGAAAATTTTTTATGAGTATAATAGTGAGAAATTTTACACAGATCGCAATTAAATAATTAATTAAACACTATTATAGTGTTAAAATTTTACACATTTTCCAATTAAACAACGTTGTTAAACATTTTTCAACTATAATAGTGGTAATTTTCAATCACGTGACAATAAATTACCAAATTATTGTAAATTTTTTAAACATTTTTAAATTAAACAACTAAAATGGTCGATTTTGCACCAATATAGTAGTAAAATTTTACACATTTTTTTTACTGTGTTCTTTAGAAATTAGAACTGTTAAGCCAAATGGATAAACCTTATGTCAAAAAACCGTATGAATCTTGAGGTTAATTTTCCAATGATTTACACAAAATCGGATTTAATTGAAGAGTTATAAAATTCATGGTAGTGCTGCAGACCTGCTTTAACGCGTATTCTGCCTGGGAGCTATAGCGCAGTGCTCTCTATGGGATGAGTACCATGATTTTGTGAAATTTCCATTTGCTCCTATACTTCATGTGAGCAACACATATGGACGATGATGTAGGTCACAGTATTTGTAGGCCAATCAAGAAATACTTTTAATCTAAACATAATGATATTTCTTTTTCAGAAATCAATCAATCATTCTTTTCTAGTTAAAAGTTTAGTTTACAAATTTCAACTTCGGTTTAATACTTTTTTTAAATTAATGACAAATCAGAAGAAATCCATGGTTAGCAACCTTCACTTGGCTATTGACTTCATTAATATAATTTTTAATATTTAAAACATATATTATATTAAAATATGTATAATTAAAAAAATATATATATGAGCAAAGGATTCGAGCATTCTGCAAACTCTCATTTTTTCTGCAACACCATTCTTTTAAATCATGCAACTTGTTCAGCAATTCAAAAACAGAAAATAACATCGCCTAACTTGAACGTGTAAAAATTAAATTTCAATAAAGCCACAAAAAAACTTTAAAAAAATGAATTAAATTTAAATAAAGGATGTTGCTTTGACACTATACCCTCCTGTAGAATAAATTTCGAGTTTGTATTTCATTTCCTGCAGATATTGATCCATTTCGCATTTTGCTTTTCATACGAAAATCTAAAATCGTAAGAAAAATATTTCCACTGCTAAAGGTACACAATCAATTTTTGTACAGAATACTTTCAGGCTCACACATATTGCCAATCAACGCGCCTCAATGGTTCATTTTCCGATTCACAGCTAAGCTTTCTCAATACGTTATTCACGTTATTCAACGAAATCGAAATGGAAGTTTTGTTGCAAATACAAATTCTGATTCAAAGTGAAACTAGTCGATTTCAGAAGTTTTCAGAGCAACTTTACTCAAAGGGCTGACACAGGCAAGTGAAATCCGAGAAATTTTATTCAACAATGTCGCATTATTCCTGAAACCCTCAAAAAAGCAACGTATTAAAAGTATCGCAAATTCTGAGGAACTTTGTAAAAATCACTGAATCCAAGAAAATATCAATTTCCGAAACAGAACTATAAAAAGTTTCACAAAATCAAAGAAAAATAATAATCCAGGTTTATTTACACCTTTATTACACTGCAAAATTCATTTTATATTCATATTAATTTAAATAAAAATTAAAGAACACTGTATACACCGATCATTACTAAAGCTTGGGATTATTTTCAATAATTCTTTAGCTTGGGACGACCATATCTCATATAAGTAAAAGAATTAACTCTTCCTTTTACACCCTTAACCCTTTAATGACGAGACAGTTTTTGCGGACCGAAAATACTCAATGAAAAAGAAACCGATAGACGAAATCAGTAAAAAGTCTTACATCTAGCCTTAAAAAATCCAATAGATTCTCATTCGGTGTATTTTCTACCTCTATGAGCGATAGGGACAAAAATAGTCTAAAAATTTAAGTAATTTTTCTGACAATATCAATATTTGGGTAGGGTAACGTGTGGTATTTCGGGACACCTTTTAGCACTTTTAAGTTGCAAAGAGCTTAACGACTTCTTAAATAACTTTTTTCTTTCTTGATACAAATATTTATGTTCCTTATGCTATCTAGAATAAGATTCTTATCGAAAAATGTTGAAAAATGCATCATTTTTTATACAAAAATGCAAAAAAAGTAAAGAAGTAAGAGTGGTATATTTCGGGACAGTTGGGTATTTCGGGACAGACAAAAGTCGCTATTATGTAGATAAATTTCTCCGAGCCTGATTATTTAACTTTAAGTAGAAGTTCTAAACTTCACTCTTTCAAAAAAATTTTGTTTAAATTTCACTTTTAAAATGACTTAAATCGAAAAAAACTAAGCACTGTTTGTGTCGACATCTGCAAAATTGACCACACTGAAGGTTCTGTAAAAAGTGAAATGTGACACTCACAATTCACGCGTATTTCACGCTTTAAATAAAATAAAATTTCAGAAGTTTTATGTTTATCTGATACGTAAAGACCTTAATATTTCATATAGAACTTAAAAATAATTTGAAAACAAATATATATAGGATTTTTGATCTGTCCCAAAATACCCATATTATGTCCCGAAAAACACCTTGTTCAGAAATACCATACGTTACCCTACTGTAGTTACTTTTTCCAAAACGGATTTGCTTAAAAAAAATTGGAAGTATAAAAAATAATTAAAATTAGTTATCATTATGAGAATTTAAAAATTCGTCATTTTTTAGCTTAAAAATTTACTATATAGCAAATAGCTGGAGACTTGCAAAAAATATTCTAGATTCCTTCAAACTTCTACTTTGCAATTACATACAAACATAAGGAAGAAATTACTTTAGGTAGTCAGGAAAAATTATTTTCTTTATGGGACACCGGTGTTCCAATCGTCCTTAAAGGGTTAAAAGACATCAGTTCTTCACTCCACATGAAATTCAAATATACTTCTTGTTCGTGCCCTGCTCCTTCCCCTTTTCTCGTATGATGCTGAACTTTTTTTCTTTTGCGATGCAGGTTTTATGCGCTGCCTCATTAATATGTTCAATAATTCCATTCGCTATGTATTTATTCTACGTCGCTACGATCGTGTTTCCCCTTACTACTATGTTCAAGTTATTGGGAGTACCTTCGTTTCGATAAATCTCTGTTTTGACAACGAATTACGAAAAAACTGCTAAAGTGATCCTGATGAAATTCGGTAGGGTAAAATGAGGTAATTTGGAACCATTTATAATTTGGGACATTTGAGACTTTCTCACGGTTTCAAATGAGCAAAGAGAAAACAAAGACCGCGAAAGAGAAGAAAAATACGATTAAGAAGAACAGAAACAGCTTTTCTTCCTTTTGAATCTCTAAAACAGTGATAAAATCTCAAATGTCCCAAATTGTAAATGGTTCCAAATTACCTCATTTTACCTCATTTTACATGGTTTAGACACTTTGCCTTTTAACTCATTTCTAAGAGGAGGTAGTAGGATGAAATTCGACAAGGGAACACAGCTTAGGGAAGACTCTTCAACTATGGATAGCTCTCCTCCCTGCATCGATGTAGAATTACAGCTTTCTGCCTCCACTTAGAAAGGAGTTATAAAGTAAAATGGCTTCATTTTGTATGGAAGTTGCCAGAGGGGATGATCGGCGAAGTGTTTAATATGTATGGTTAAAAAGTCTTCTTTAAGCCTGATTCCCATGCCGTATTTCAGCTTTCTATCTTATCTTAGAAAGGAGTTATAAGGTAAAATGCTCTCATCTTGTATGAGGGCTACTAGAACGGAGGGTGGAGGGAGGAGGTGTTATAAATATATAAAAAGTTTAAGTCATACAGTGACCCTATACCGAATTTCATCAAGATCACTTTAGCGGTTCTTCCGGAATTCGTTGTCAAAACAGCGATTTTTCGGAAGCATAAAGGCCTTTTTACAAGGAGTCCTAATGTTTGTCGTCGTGGGTCCCTGCAATTTCACAAAACCATCTACTCTGTTTTGTGGCGATTCTTGGATCAGCGCCCATTTATAGTTTTGACCATTCCCCTTTCGAGAAAAAAGACACCTGTCCAAATTAGGAAGCATCACCGCACTGATGAATCTCTGACCAAATTGTCCATTTTGCACACGAAAAATGAATTCGAAAGCCAAACATCAATCCAAGTCAAAGGAACAGATCACTTTTAACGTGAATTAACACAATATTCATATGAGAATATTTAATAATAATACTTAAAAATATCAAATAAATATTATTAGTAGGGGAAGGCTTTCAGGCTTCGCACACGCTCTTGCTTCGAATATTTCATATTTTTCACATTTTTTTAATGAATCTAATCCGGTCAGTGGCCATATAGGGTAAAGGCTCATAATTTGGTCCAGTCTGCTTATAAGTATCGACATTCCAAGTTTGAAGTGCGATATTTTCAATACTAATTGACTTTTTTTGTTACTCTCTTTTCAAAAGGGTTGTTTAGAAACTTGACAAGCTATTTATCATCTTATTTTTACTAAACTTAGTGTTAATACGTTTAAAAATGAATTGATATGTAGGGGTGAATTTGGCTCTTATTTTGGACAACTTGGTTATTAATTTGGACAACTTGACTGTAAATTTGGACAGCTGATCCGCCTCAACAGGATGGCCATTGATCTTCACTTCATGAACCAATCTTACCAAGTCCTCTTCCTGTTCATGTAAGAGAAACGTAGAATGTCACAAGAAGCCCGGAAACTTTCCATATCATTCATTAAAGTGAGTTGACTTCGGTACTCGACGTACGTACGGATTCGCTCATTCCCTGGCCTTTCCGGGGGCCTTTCAAGGCATTTCTCGCTACATCTCTTTTGTACAAATGATGCCCCTTTGTTTCTCCAGGCATTTGTCCAACCTAGTCATCACAAAAGCTAAAACTTCACGAAATTTCGAGAGAAAAACACCCGGTTCAAAATAAGGACCAAATTTCACTTCAGGTCAAATGTACAAATCACCACTAACGTGAATCAACACAATATTCAATGAATATTCAATAATATCACTCAAAAAAAGCGAAGAAACATTGTTAGTACTTCACCACAGCTAATAAGACTGAAGTAAACACGAAGTTCTGTCATATTTCTCGTAAGCAATTGCTCACACTGAATTTTCAACAAAGCAATTTTAACTCAAATCATATTCAAAATTTAACGTATTTAGTGTTAAAATCTTCCAAAGAGAACAAATATTTAGATAGAATTAATTATTCATCAAATATTGGAATAAAAATCCATCATTTTAATCAATTTATTTTTAGTGTCCAATTTTATCCTCAAAGTGTCCAAAATATGAAACTGGACAAAATTATGAGCCTTTCCCCTATTTCAAAAGACAGTCTTAAGTCATACATTCCCTGAAAAAAATAGGTAAGTTTCATTAAAGGAATATGGAAAAAAATATGAAATGTTCGAAGCCCCGAAGAGTACCTCTTCTTCACCACAGCTAAATTAGACTAAAGTATATACGACGTTTATTTTATTCCTCGTCAGAAATTGCTGACACGATATTTCAACACAGCTATTTTAATTTAAATCATATTCAAAATTGAACAAATTTGGAGTTAAAATCTTCTAAGGAAAATGAATATTTAAATATAATGCATTATTTATTAAATGTTAGAAAAAAAATCTATTATTTTGATCAATTTATTTGCCGTGTCCAACTTTACCTACGAAGTGTCCAAAATTACAAACTGTCCCAAATTACAAGCAGATCTCCTATGTAAAGAAAGTATTGCACAATCCAAAAACAAAACATGAAAATCAAAGAGAGTTTTTGCTAAAATTGTGAAATATACTATATTTCAGTCTGTACAAAACATAATTCCACAGGCTTAATTCAATTGATAAATTTACAGAAATATAATGAAGTGAATCTCTTTTAGAATGCATTCCAAAGTTTAAACTCATTCAAAAGCAGTTCACATATTGCTCGGAAACTTTGCATTCTCAAAGCTTTCTTTGAAATTTATGTGAATATGGATTAGAGAAAACATTATTTTGATTGATGTATTGACACAAGAAACTTGTGGTCTTATTAAAAGCTCTTTAAACTTTTTTGTGTTGTTTTGTAAAATAAATTATTCATATTTTAAATTGTGAGAAAACTTGAATCAATCATACTTTAAAGAAGAAACATAATATATTTATTATGGACAACTTTTTTTGAAAATAGAAGAATATTTCTCAGAAAAGCTTTTTCTATATTTCCACCGATTTATTTTTTTATTACAATTTCAGTTTTTTTTTAACAGAAAATCTCTGAAGGCTTTCCTATTTAATGTTTGTGACAATTTAATATTGATGATTTTTTATCTCAATATTTTTCTTGAAGAATTTTCTGAAACCAATTCTTACCAAGGCAACAATATCTTGATTTCCATAAAGTTCTTTTAATGAATCCTAAACAATATTCATTCTCTTGCGAATTTGTATTTCAGGAATATTCTTTAAAGATTTTCCTATCTCTTATATACATCCTTATTTATGTGTTTTAAAATATTTTTGCATAATAATCTCATTTCCTGCACTATTATTTCAGTGGAGATACTCTTAAAGCATGTCATTTACAAGCTATTCTGCATACTAAATAGAATTTTAAATTAAGTACCATTTTAGACGTGTTTTTCTCAGAAAAGCTTTTGTTAACTTTCATGATAATTCTCTGCAAATATTGTATCAAGCTTTTCACAAAGAGTTTGCACGTGCCTCTATAACGCACAATTTTTAATCCAAAGAATAACCAATTATTATAATTTTTCAATTATATCACTTACCACAATAATTTCATTTTATCGTTATGTCTCGTAAAAGCTTTTGTAAATTTCAACTAAAAGTGTGCAACTGTGTCTTAACGTTGATAGGACAACCTTCTGGAAGCTAACACTAACGCTACGCCAGAATTGAAGGCATTGTCAATGCTCTTAATTAACTCCCTTTTCAATCCATTAAATTAAGTGCCTATTAAATGCTTAATTAAGGTACTTTTAAAATGAGATTAGCAACATGTAGGGGCAAAAACAGTGAATTAGAGTAGTAAAAGAGACAATAAGCTCTTCGTCCTTAGAAAGATAAGACGAATCTTTCTTTTATTTCAAACTAAAAATTCCTATCACAATTAACCTCAAAACATTAACGAAGTTTCTAATAATTTTAACTCAATATTCTCTATTTGCATTTGAATCTGGCAACACTAAAAAAAGTGACTGATGTTGCATTCCATTTTCAAGATTTGTGTTACTTTTTTATTTATGCCTCTGCTTAAGAGTAAGTTTTGTGAACAGTTTATAGAGCCACCTGATGAGTTTTCTCCTGACATTTGCATACCAACTGAGCGAATTCTCATCAGGCGTGTTTGTTTACTTTCCACAAGGAAAGTATTTTCACAAGAAAATCTACTAATTTGCAATTCCTTGGAGATTAAACAAGTATGTCTGCAGTTTATGAAAATGTGGCATACGAATTGCCAAAGCGGAAAAAGTGTCAGAAGTACATCGCAAAAAATATTAAACATTTAAAAAATAGTTAAAATTTAATTTAATAGTTAAAGTTTAATACGGATATTTAGGGGATTTTTCGATTTATTCCTTTGTTTTTGCCAAGAAATTAAATCAAATCTGGGTAGCTCTCCGGAAATTGTTATTTAAGCTTGAGGATCCCAAAACGATGTTCTTTTAGAGACCAAAAAAAAAGCCTTTAAACTTTATATGCTTGTAAATCAAAATCAATCTTATTTAAATCCGATTTTGATAATTTTAAGTGGTTCAGATAGCACATAATCAGATTTAGTTAATTTTTAAAAATAAATAGGGGAAATACTCATAATTTTGTCCAGTTTCATATTTTGGACACTTTGAGGATAAAATTGGACACTAAAAATAAATTGATTAAAATGATGGGTTTTTATTCCAATATTTGATGAATAATGAATTCAATCTATAAATATTTGTTCTTTTTGGAAGATTTTAACACTAAATACGTTAAATTTTGAAGATGATTTGAGTTAAAATTGCTTTGTTGAAAATTCAGTGTGAGCAATTGCTTACAAGAAATATGACAGAACTTCGTGTTTACTTCAGTCTTATATAGTTGTGGTGAAGGACTAACAATGTTTCTTCGCTTTTTTGAGTGATATTATTGAATATTCATTGAATATTGTATTGATTCACGTTAGTGGTGATTTGTACATTTGACCTGAAGTGAGATTTGCCTGGTGAATTACGTTTTTCGTGTGAAAAATGAAAAATTTTCTACGAGGTTTACCAGTGAGGTGATAGTCCTTATTTTGAACCGGGTGTTTTTCTCTCGAAATTTCGTGAAGTTTTAGCTTTTGTGATGACTAGGTTGGGCAAATGCCTGGAGAAACAAAGGGGCATCATTTGTACGAAAGAGATGTAGCGAGAAATGCCTTGATAGGCTCCCGGAAAGGCCAGGGAATGAGCCAATCCTCACGTACTTGAAGTACCGAAGTCAACTCACTTTAATGAATGATATGGAAAGTTTCCCGTCTTCTTGTGACATTGTACATTTCCCTTACATAAACAGGAAAAGGACTTGGTAAGATTGGTTCATGAAATAAAGAACAATGGGCATCCTGTTGAGGCGGATTAGCTCTCCAAATTTACAGCCAAGTTGTCCAAATTAATAACCAAGTTGTCCAAAATAAGAGTCAAATTCACCTCTACATATCAATTCATTTTTAAACGTTTTAAGCCTAATTTTAGTAAAAACAAAGACAATAAACCCTCGCCAAGTTTCTAAACAACCCTTCTGAAAAGAGAGTAACAAAAAAAGTCAATTAGTATTGAAAAAATCACACTTCAAACTTGGAACATCGATGCTTATAAGCAGACTGTTCAAAATTATGAGCCCTTAAGGTGTCTACACATTGAGAACAATTTTCGTCAAAAATTGCTTTTTTGAAGGAAATTGGCTGCAGTGCTGTAGGCAGAAATGTCAAAATTCTGTCAAAAATGCAATTTTTGACAAAAATTGCTCCCAATGTATAGAGGCCTTTGCCCTATTAGCTTTTTTTGTTTTAAGGAAAAGAAATTAAAAGTACCTTCCGTTTTCTTTTTTGAAAGATTTTAACAAGGTTTCTATTTAAAATTTACAATAAATTAATTTTCACGTCGCGTCGTTTGTTGATGATATCAAATTATTTTCAAAAACGAAAACACAAAAAAAATCGGATGGAAATACTGATAAAAGAAATTATTTTTTAATCAGAATTTAATTTATATTTATTTATTTTTTGGCGAGTTTTGTATGCTGAAAGTTTCCTCAAACCACCAAAAAGGCTTTTCCTTGAAGAAAATAGCGGGAAATGTTGATTAAAAGTGGACTGAAAAAAAGTGTTTTTTAGAGTCTCATATACTTTTTTTCAACAATTGAACTCTAACCCCATTTTGATTATTTTAAGGCCTGATGTGGAAAGCTTTCTAGCTAGATATTTCCTAAACTTGTTCCATAGCGACATTGTAGCTCTTCCTATTATTCAAAAATTTCTTCCAGGTTCTCTAAAAATCGTATTTTGAAGATCCTTTAGATATCGCGCAAGGATTTTTGTATATTTTATCGATTTTTATCTCTTACTGAATTTTTAATCCAAATTAAATGATTTTCAGTTTTTCTTTTTTTTTTGGAAAGCTCAGAAAATCTAACAACAAACATTTAAAAACCGTAGAAGCGTCTTGTGTGAAAATGACCTTTTGGTTAAATAAATCTTACTGTTTCCGAATTAATTTAAGTTTTATAGTGTCATGTTTTTATTTTTTAGTGTTTAATTTTTAATGTTCAGTTTTAGAATTGAAAAGAAATTCTAATTTTTAAGCATACAATACTAAAGATGGCAGAGTGGATAAAATGAAGCGTACAAATTCAAAACACTTAAATGAATGGTTAATGGGGGGCACCTTTGGGGTAGGGGCTCTGTCAACATTTCCTCTTTGCTATCCCCTATATCCACGATAAACTTAAAAAAAATTGGAGATATTACTAATTGTAGTAATATTTAGATATAGTTCAATATTGTAGACTAATCTTCAAACTTCTCTTTTGAAGCGACGAATTGTGACAGAAAGAAAAATTTAATTTGCTCCGAAAACAAACGGAATTAATCGTATTTAGCAATATCCGAAATTCGATAAAGTCGAAGATATCGGGGATAAACAAAATCACAGAATGGAATAAGTGAGAATCACAGAATACTGAATTGAATTATTAAGAGAATCACACATTTGGTATAATTAGAATCACATTGCAATCCCATGGAATAAACGGAATATGGTATGGACACAAATTTTCGATCTTGGGATTTCTCGGTATTAATTCATCTAATACCCAAAAACCAAGTATTTTCTACTAGCTAATGAGTTAAACTAGTCCTTGAACGAAGAAATTTTGAACAAATTGAATTTTTGGGGGAATTTTGCACGAAAAAATACCTTTTAGGGGAATGTAGGCAGGCTTCGCACGTGTGAGCTTTCGAACGATGCGAATTTTCTCTGTATTTTCAAAGAGTTGGTTCCGCATTTCTTAGCCATAAGTTAAGTATTTATTAACCTTATCTTCATTGTAAAAATAGGCAGCCAAGCCCTTCTTTCCTAGGTACTAGGATCACAAATAGAAAATTGGCCCAAAATGGGTAATTTTGATGGCGCACATTTCATTTGATTTCTCATAGTTAAACTCATTTCAAAAAAATCACTTACACAGTGGATGAAGAGAATACTTGAGATGATATTTACTTAATAATTTTTGCATCGGAGGGAAATTATTTTCACACTGGCGGAAAATTCGCAAGTACTACACTGTGTGTTGTTTCAAACACTGAATGTGTGAGCGTTCGCACATCCATCAGACAACTCCAGCTTGAAAATCATAACCTCACTAAAGCCTCATAAGCCACAGTGAGACATTCGTGGTCAATTCTTCTTCGACAGGCGTATAGTCTCCTTCCCATCTCCATGAGACGACGGTTATTGACAGTGTGAACTTGTTCATAGTCGATTTTTCGATATTCATTTGGAAGAAAAAGCAGTGCTCCAGAAAATGTGAAAAATGTGTTTTAAAGATCTTCTTTTAGTGCAGTGATAGTTTCCGCGGGTTTACGGGGATACAGTATAACATTCGGAAAATAATTTTTAATTGTAGATATAAATTATTTCGAGAAAAAAAACAATGACGAACCCAAACCCCCAACGTGTGAACGCTGCCCCCGGGGGCAAGAATCGCACAAATCGTCATATTTTTTTTTTCATTTTCCTGTCCAGGAAAAACCAACAATTCTGTGATAGTGAACTAGACATGCATAGAAACCTAAAAGATCAGAGAACTTTTTGGTGTAGTGCAATTCACTGCCCATTTCACAGTTTAGTCAGAAAAAAGTCATGAATATGAAGCACGAAAAAATGTGCTAAGGCTGCCTACATTCCCCTATATACATGACGTTTCGTATTTTTCAGATTCATATTTTTAAATTAAAAAAACTACTGGCGTCTTCAATTAATGTGTAAATTAGAACTTGTGAAGAATTGAAGTTTTCCTTTAAATTAGAAATATCCGCATTACATATCTTTTGTTTAATATTTTTTCATGATCATTATTGTTGTATTTTTGCACGTAAAAATTAAAAGTGTAGAATTTTCAGCTGAGAGATATTTTTCTTCCACATGGATTATCAGGATGTGACACAATTTTCCAAACAAGCTTCGTGGAAAAGTGTCGATTCCAATTAAATCGCACATCATCTTATATTTTTCCCTCTGATATTTCTTTTTGTTTACATAGACGTAAGATTCTAAAATATTTCCTCTTTGCAAAAGAAAATTAGGAATTTTATCTAAAGTTGTTCCTAAGAATTGCTTTTTATCTCTGTGGCATAAAATAGCTGGGGGTAGTACGGGTAGTACATAGTACAGCTCTTAAAGGAAAATACGTTTGTTATTTTCTTGATTGACGCTCGGAAATTGTTGACTTTTTGATTTACATAATTTCACGTGAATTAATTATATATTTCTCAGAAAAACCTTGTATTTTAAGCGAGTTTGATTCCAATAATGCGTTGAATAAACGTTGAAAATTAAATTAAAAGCTTATATAAAAAAATGTTATCGACCAGAATTTCTGAAAAATTTGTATTATTTCTCTCTTAATACCTTGCTAAATATTCCCAAAATTAGTTGCGAAATCTGAGATTAATCCTTCTGGATGCCATGCCCCTCAATTGCCATTATGCTATGGCTTTTATTTAACATTTTACAGAATTTGTCTAGTGCTGAAATTTCAAACCAATTACTTTTCTTGTTTGTCCGTAAAAATATTTTTCAAATTAACGATCCCGTCAATTAAATTATTGACAGGTTTTCTGATCCAACTCCGGCATTAACAACCTCACAGTTCAATGTGAAACGTAACATAGAATTTTGCAAAGTAATCAATGTCAGGAAATATTTTGAATACCTCCCATTGAAGCGTTAAAGCACCGACTTTAATCGATTACTCAAAAGTGGATTAAGATTATCCTCCTATGGGGAAAGAAGATTCCTTACACGTGTCAATTTCAGAGACATCATCCCAAGGACAAGATTAGTCTTAAAATAGCAGCCGGTTGTTGTCAGTAGCGAGACAGTCTTAGACTAAAGTTTAAACATGTTTAAAGACGAAGAGAAAATTTTTTATCAAATGTGAAATGGGGACAAATACAAATAAGATTCTCAAAGAAGTTCAATTTGTGAGATTTCTTCAGTCATCCACATTTTTAAGAGCATTAGCACGTGCAAGCTGGTGTTGGTAAAAAATAGATACATAATGTCTGATATTTTTTTGGAAATGAAAATAACGCTTTAAGTCAATGAAAATAATTGCTTTAAGTCAATTTTGTGAAAAATTTGAATGGACATGGTTAAAATGACTTTTAAATTAAATTGATTATAGAGATGACAATAGTTCCAGAAGTTCTGCTTCCGGTACCTTCCCGAAAGCTGAAGTCCCGAATGGATCGAAATCTCAAAAAGCCAAAACTCTGCAAAGCCAAAATTCCGAATGAGTAGCAATCCCGAAAAGCAAAAGTCCCAAAATCCAAAATCTCGAAAGCCGAAATCCTAAAAAGTAAAAATCTAAGTCAAAATCCCTAAACTCAAACTCTCCAAAGAAAAAATTCAGAATAGTAAAAATTCCGAAAAGCTATAATCCTGAATGGGTTGAAATTCCGAAAGCCGATATCCTAAAATCCAAAATCCCGATAGCAAAAATCCCGAACGCCAAAATCCCAAATAGCCAAAATCCCGAAATCCAAAATCCTGAAAGCAAAAATCTCGAAAAGCCAGATTCCCAAAAGCCAAAAACCCTGATTGCGTCGAAATCCTGACAAGCCAAACTCATCCCGAAAGTCAAAACCTCGAAAACCATAATCTCGAAAGCAAAAATCCCGAAAAGTCAAAATCCCGAAAAGACATATCCCCGAACTGCAAAATCCCTAAATCGAAATTCCCGAAAGGCCAAACTCTTGAACGCCAAAATCCTGCAAACCAAAACCTCTAAGGCCAAAATCCCCAAAATCCGTAATCCTGAAAAGCCAAAATTCCAAAAAATTAAACTCTGCACAGCCAAAATTCCGAATGAATAGAAATCCCGAAAAGCGAAAGTCTCAAAATCCAAAATCTCGAAAGCCAAAATCCTAAAAAGTAAAAATCTAAGTCAAAATCCCTAAACCCAAACTCTCCAAAGCAAAAATCAAGAAAAGTCAAAATCCCGAAGACCCATAATTCTGAATGGGTCGAAATTCCGAAAGCCATAATCTTGAAAGCCAAAATCTCGAAAATCCAGATTCCCGAAAGCCAAAATCTCGAATGCATCAAAATAATGAGAAGTCAAACTCCTGAAAACCGAAATCCCGAAAACCAAAATCCCAAAAATAAAAATCCCGAAAGCAAGAATCCCGAAAGCCAAAATTCCGAAAATTCAAAATCTGGAAAGGAAAATCCCCGAAAAGTCAAAATCCCGAAAAGCCATGATCCCGAACTGCAAAATCCCTAAAGCCAAATTCCCGAAAGGCCAAAATCTTACACGCCAAAATCCTGCAATCTAAAATCTCAAATGGGTCAAAATCTCGATAAACCAAAATCTCTAAAGCCAAAATCCCCAAAATTCATAATCTCGAAGAGCCTAAATTAACAAAAAAATTTAAATTTCTAAAGGTTGACTCTATTGGAGTCGTACTGTATTAACAATAGCAAAAAAATATCACACTAACTGTAATATCATAATCACAAGATTAATTTGCTGTACCCTGAAAGTGGTTTCAAGTAATTTATCAACATTAATAAAGTTCTTTATCGATTCAACTTATGAAGAAAAAGATTATGTTCAGTGATTTGAGATTTCTTAGTTTCTTGTGTCAGCAATGTTCTTTTTTATATTTACGGGTTTATTTTTTATTTGAACTAGAGTATTAATCACTGATAATTTCAGTGACATTTCACTGAAATTATCTGATTCGAGGAGATTAATCAACTTTTGGGTTTTCAAGGAGCTAGAAAAGGAACTCTTGAGGGGTTAAACACAAAAGGGGATATAACAATAATGAGTAAAACGATACAATAAACTACTTTTTATGGCTAGGGACTATGTCTTTAATTTAGATTCAGTTTCCCAAACTGATAAGTCGGGGAAGGCTTTTAGGCTTCAAACACTTCATATTTCTCCCGTACTCCTGGACTGATCTAATTTTTTCAGAAAAAGTGTAACTTAAGACTGGTTTATAAAATATTTTGCCGTTAGGTCAGATTCATTAAAAGAATATGGGAAAAATATGAAGTATTCGAAACCACAGTGTGTAAAAATCTTAAAAGCCCTCCTCTAAAAAGTTTGAAAATTTGTACTAGGGGGAAGTGAGGCGCCTTTGAATTGGGGCAGCTTTAAAGTAGAACTTTTTCCTTCTATTTTAAGCAAGGGGGAGATATTAGGGTCGGAAGTGATGTACAACTGAAAATGAAGTGCTTGGAAGTCTCTGGAAGTGGGAGTGTTTATATATAAAGTTTTTTTTTGTCTAATTACGTATTTTTCAGATTACGTTACTTTTAGTTAAGATTTTTAATTCGAGTCGCAAATTGAAAAGGTTTGTTGAAATTTTTAAGTTCGATTATGACAATAAATGGAGCAAGTACACTCAAATTTATTATAGCTTAATTGTGTTGTAATCTTTCCGAGGAAATACTCAGTTAAATAATAATTTACCTTAATTTTTACAGAAATTTCAAATTCATGTAATGGCTCGCAAATTATGACATAGCTATTGCAGTTGTCGTTAAGGGTCCCATAGGTTACATCCATCATTTTTTGTGTACCTTTTTGCTGGAAAGGTTTTAGTGTCTTACATCTCTTCAATGCCAAAAGTATTCTTCAAAAACATCGATTTATGCTTTTAATGACTTTTAACAAATGAAGGACGAAAAGATGCGTTTGTAATATTTTATATTAGACTAATTTTGGAAAGGTCTAATAACAATTGAAGAAATTGGTAAAATGTTGGAAAACAATAATTATATCGTATTACGCTATTTAGAAAAGCTTGGATGTGTTTAAAATCTCGTTACATGTGTGCCACGTTCTTTCACTTCAAGGAGTAAGGGGAACTTTATAAATGTTTCCATTTTTCTCTTGATAAGGTACCAGCGATCGTCAGTGTTCCACGGATCGAAAGACTATCCCGCGTATCGAAATTCCGAAATAAAATGTAATTTTTTAAAATTATTCGCTGCATTTTAGCAATCATTTTTAACTAAATGCTTTATGTTGGTTCATATTTAATATACAGAACCAATTTTCTGTTCCAGTTTCTAGGAAAATTATTATTAATTGCCTCTCTTATTAAACTTATTAATTTACTAATTTATATTTTATTAATAATATGAGGAATTTATATGAGAAATAATGATTTACAAAACTGTGTAATTAAAAAATTAATACTTAGCGATTCTAATTTTACTATCAGTGCACATTTTTATTTATGTTGACAAGAAAAATTGGAAATAAATTATTTTTTTTGCGAACTAGTACGTTTTTTTTTCATTTATTCCTCGGATCGGCACACTTGTGTTCGTGAAAAATTGCGCTCAGCGCGCTCAGGTCATCTTCATGCCCATTATTGGATATTTTTGTTGTGAAAGAACTATTTACCAGTGAGAATTTCATTAAGTTAGATAATTTTAAAAGTTTTTTCGTGTGAATATACAGTATTCAGTGTAAGCGTGACGAAAAAGCTTCACTGAAGCCTTATAGAGTGATTTGGATGCCAACAAAGCAGAAAAATCCTCATCAAAAACGTCTGCCGATCCGTGGCCCACTCCCTTCTGATCCGCGAAACACACTGAATCCTTGCATTTAAATTTAAACCGACATATTAAACCGTATTAAATTAAACCGATAAACACTGTAGTTGATGTAACTTACATTTGAAGTGTCAATATTACCGGAAATTCTAAATAAAAGTACAGTTAGTGCTATAGCGGCGAATATGTGTTAGACTTCCGGTTCATTTTTGAATAGGTTTGGCTTGGCTGTGGAATCGCTTTAATATTTAATAGAAATGTTTAAGTCTCTTAGGAAAACTTAAAGAAAATTCACATTATTCGAAGGAATGAACATTCGAAGGGAGAGTACTTTCCCCTACTAGGGGAAAATCCGTAAATAGCAAAAGTGTAAATACACGGAAATAGTTAAATGGATCACTAGTGTATCAACTGACATATGAAAAACTACCAAATAGTATTTTGGGTCTCATATTTTCAGCTAACATTCTGATCCGTGGTACACTTCCCTTATGTTGCGATGAAGAAACTTTTCTGGATCGATTGTCGACAGGTGATGAAAAATTGATCTAATATAACAATAGCGTAAAAGATCCAGAAAAAACAGTCAAGCTTGTTGCAAAAATTGATATAGTGGATCATCAAAGACCGTTCCTTTTATTTTTAAAGGATTTTGAAACCAGAGTGAAAATCAAGCCTAATAAAAAGTGAAGATACGTATGAAGTCCTGAATTAGTTGTTTTACTCGTACTTTTAGACTCTTGCAGACTTTTCACCATAGTTTCAATAATTACAAACGAAATTATGTTTTTTTTATAGACTCTATTTTACAAAAGTAGCTTCAGTAGTCTCTTAGGAAATTTCAAAATATGTTGATACCTCTTCATCTGGCGCTAGAAAATCAAAATATGAGAAAAATTTTAAAAATAGGGTAAATGTGCCAAATTCCGGCCAGCTTTCGGTCACCTTTTTTGTTCCTCGAATTTCCATGAACTTTTAGATTTTACGTACTCTAGAGATTATACCATGCAAAAGAATAACAAAAAATGTAGCTTGGAGAAACGAGATGACGTGAAAAAGATATTGGAAGAATTCCCGAAGGGTAAGGAACTATGTGAATGAAGGTGGCCGAAATAGGGCACCACAACTATGTCTATATTTTTATTCTTTTTAAAATGTATTAAGAATGATTTTAGAGTAAATAAAGACGGTGAACTCTTTACAAGGTTCCAAGCAACACTCTTTCAGAAGAAAGAATTAAAAAAATCAATTTGTATTTAATATTTTACATTTCAAACTTGAGACTTTGACGCTTGCATGCAACTATGTTGAAATTTGGCACACTTACCCTATGTATAAAAATTAATTTTTTGAAATTTTTAAAAGTTATCCTAATTAGATTGTTTATCAGATTAAATAAATTACTGATTTCAAAGTATAAGAAGTGCATGAAGTGCAGGAAGTACTGGAAGTATTGCATTATTTTCCAGAGTGTTGCGAAGTTTTGGAAGTGTGAAGGCCTCTTTCATACAAATCGTGGAAGTGCCTGGAAGTGGTGTACACATTTTCACCCAAATATCTCCCCCTTGATTTTAAGTTAAAACTAAACCTTGCAATGATATAATTTAGCTCCGCAAGCCATTTTTAAATAGTAGAAAAATCCAATTTCTAAGCTGCCCCATCTTAAAAGTGCCCCACTTACCCCTAAATTTATCGATATCTCATTCATGCAAAAACTTATAAACTGAATTTTTCATCAAACTGTTTAATATTAATACTTTAAAGGAAAGATGCTCATCTTTAGATATTTTCCCGTGCATTTTCCCTTAAAGAGTTGTCATTGAGTGTAAGAAAATTTATAAACATTTTCATGCAAAAAAAAGAGACATTTCTATGGGCAATGAAGAATATCATCATAAAGTAGAAATGATAAACAACCTAGGCCCTTTTAAAAAGTTCTTACAACTCCTCTGGGTGTTTTATGAGAAAACTTTTCTGTAGTCAAATTTGAAAAGACATAAACGAATTATGTACATTGAAAACAGAGAAATCTCTCAATGTCAAGGTGAATTGTATTATTTTAATAAATACTGTCAAGTTTTCTTTTTACAGAAATTACAAATAAACTTTAATGTTAAGCTGACAATTTATTTTTCATTCCAATCTTTTATTACAATTCCATGAATATCTTATTTTACACACAAAATACTACAAATCCATGCGAAATCACATAATTAGATCTCATTTTTCCTTAAATTTCTCAATTTCCAATCCAATATTTGTATTAAGCATGGCATTAAGCACACAATTTGCTAAGAGCTTTTCATTTCTCGATGGTTCAACTTGATGCCTAAGCCGATAATTTTGTGCATTTCGGTAGAATCTGTATCTGTATCGTCGCAATTTAGCCATTGCTGTTTCATCCATTTGTAATTCATCCATAAACAATTGAAGAAAAGCTTCTTGGAGTTCTCCTGATTGAAGGGAATCAGGCTGAGAGAGAATAAACAATAAGACATTGAAATGCATGCAAATGTAAGATATCCCTAATAGGCTAATTTAACCCTTATGTACATTAAATGAGATTCTTAACAATCTCACCCCAAAAAGCACTAGAGGGCTTAATGAGAACATTAAAGCTATTTACCCTGTTAAAGTCCTTTATAAGCCAAGGACTCAGATAATTGTAATCAAGTCGCTTCCAGAGTCTTCCTAGTCTGTGGTAAATCGATGGTGTACCCGCAATTGCTTCTATTCCTCTTCGTGCTTCATCCAGAGATCGATTTAACATGATCTGAGACAGAGATGTTGTCTCCTCAGTCTTCTTCTTAATGTCCAGAAAGTTTGTCAGTGGCTTCACAGTAGCTCCAACGACAAATGATGTAAAATAAATTAATACAATTGTCGTTACTTCGTACAATTTCTTCTCTCTCACAAACTTTGGTATAGTTGTGACCAAAGCATAAGCAATGGCTCCCCGCAATCCTACAGAAACGATTATGGGGAAAATTAACATAAAAAAGTACACCATTCTATGCAGAAGTGTGAAACTTTTTATAATGGAAAATTAATTATAAGATTTTATTCAAAATTAATAGCACATGGTGGGAAATGGTTTGGTTTTAAGTGATTGATACCTTTTTCAATATTAATAAGTAGGTTAGACCTTTATTCTTGATACATATAACAGGATATTGGTTTCACATTTCATCAATGAAACACAATATTTAATTTACTTAATAATATTTAATGAGAGATGAACATTTTAGGCGTACGAATAGGGAAATATTGTCTTTGAAATTAAATACTAGAATCATCATTAATATTTTAAACTTTGATCCTATGTCAACCCTTTTACTCGGAAAGCTTTTAACATTATTTTCTTATTAAAATATTTATTTTAGGGTGAAGGGAATAACTATGGACACTTTAAGAAGTCGTGTCAGGACTTATTGACACCATACTCTGTATCATTTGGAACACGAAATTTGAACATCTATTCTTATCAGAAAACATAGATTTAAGAAAAAACGTCATATTATTTACATTTTATTAGATAGGGGAGACTATGGAGCAAAAAGTCACAAATCGAAAAATTCAAAATTCAATATCTTAAAAGATAAAAAAGATAGCGGTTCGAATTTTTTTCCATAGATAGCCTCCATAGACATTCTTCAATGACGTAAGTTTCTTAGAACTCGAACAAGGAATTTGAAAAATAAAAAAATATCGAAATTTTTAACCCTATTTTTGAAATATTTTCCTTGCAGAAGATAACAATTATTACCTACTTATTTTCCAAAATTGATGCACTAGTGAATATTAGGTGAGATTCTTAACAATCTCACCTACTATAATCCTAACAAAATTTCATGTCATCCGATCGACCTCAAACTTGGCCAAAATGTGTTTCAGCACTTCCTGATCACGAATATATATGTGGCTAATTTACGTTCCCGGCCGGCCGGCCGGCCGGCCGGCCGCTCTTTGGAGCTTAATAGCTCCTAAACTAAAAAAGATATCGATTTGCGGTTTTCGGCAAAGGTTATATATCGGGTGAAAATTGCAACTTGGTGCATTGACCCCCCACCCCCACCCCTCCTTCCGCCATTTTGAAGACCCCCCTTTCTTTGTTTTCTCAATAGCTCCACCCCTATGGCATCGAGCGGGCTCAAATTTTAGTATGTTATAGCTGGGTCTTAAAGCTTTCCATCAATACCAAACTTAAGGTCCCCTGACCCCCCTGACCCGAGCTATAAGGGTCCAAAAAAAATTTCTTAAAATGGCCATAACTCCGGTTGTAATTGTCAGAATTTAAAAAGTGAGGGCTTTTTGGAAAGCTCTCGTGAAATGCCACTTCCCTTTCTAACATCGCAAGTTAATAAAACCACCGCTAGGGGCGCTATTATTAAAAAGAAAATTTTTAAATCTTATAAGTTAAATAACTCAAAAATTCCATTGTGCATCGGGCTGAAATTTTAGTATGTTGTAGCCGTTGATTATACCTATCAAACAAAAAAAACCTTAAGTCGATCCATAACCCCTGACCCGAGCTATAAGGGGTCAAAGTTCGAACATTGACCGGCCTCTATCTCCGGTTCTAACTAACACAGCGACCTAAATTTTACCTTTTTGGTTTCGTCTCGATGAGCACTTTCAGATGGAAGTTCAAAAAGTTACCACAGGTGGCGCCGTGATGGCGTCAAAATTCATCGAAATTCAAAGTCATTTTTCTCAAAAACGGCATTGTGCAAGTTAATGAAATTTTAGTATGTTGTAGTCCAGTCTAGGACGTTTCCAAAATGGTGCAAATGTGCGCTGTGGTTAAAACAGAACCGGAGATATGAGGGGTCAAAGTTCACGAAATTCGAAAAATCATATCCCCGGTTCTATGTGACCGATTTTGATGAATGAGGGCTTAAACGAAAGATCTCACCAAATGCTACAACTTTCTAAAATATTTGAACTTCGTGGGACCAACACCAGGGGCGCCACAGTCGAAAAACCAATTTCAATATCACATAACCTCAATTATCTCGATTGTCGCTGAACCGATTTTGATGATTACTTCGACATAATTGTAGAGCACATTTGTCTCTACATTTCGTCCATACATCATTTTCCACTCAGACTACGCTATCACTCCGATTTTGCCGTTTAAGTGTGAAAAAATTGATTTTTCCCATAATAACGCTTTGAAATCACTCAGATGCCAATTTGACTGCCTCTACTCCACCAAGACACTTAAAATAGGGTTTTAAATGGAAAGTCCCACAAAAGACAACAATTCTTTGATATAGTTGAAGTTCAACAAATGAACACTTGGGGCACTTTGGATGAAAAAACAAGTTAAGAAACAAAAAACCTCGCTTATCTTGGCTTCTGAGTAATCGATGAGATCATGTTCTATAGGAAAATTATAGAGTACATTCTGGTCTACATTTCACCCATATATCACTTTTGTGCCAGTTCATCCAAATCCTTGATATTTTGGTTTAAATATAAAATTTGTATAATTTCACGAATTTGATTCAAGATAACTGAATGGCGTCTCCCAACTTCAGCTCCAAATCGAATTTGCATGCACTCCGAGTTAGCTCACGTTAAGAATCTCACCTACATAAGCCGGTTAGGATTATCTGTCCCTTTTCTAAATAATTATGATTCTTCGAATACGAATCCGCTATCTATTTTAGAATTTTACTCCAGAAATCCTTTTATTAAAAATGGCCACTTGGGGTAAAAAGTAACAAAAGGTATAGAGCAAAAAGTAACAAAAAAGCGAAGCAATTTCTGATGTTTCACGGCGAAAAGAAACGTTATTGTCATGTCTAGTTGCTTGTTGTTTGCATTGGTCAAACGATTTGCAGTCTTTTATGTGTTTTTTTCTAAAATAGCTTGAAAAGCGCTTTTCTCGTTTTTTCACTTTTTTCGCAGAGAAAACTATGTTTTACAAAGGTGTGGATGAATAAATTTTCTATGAAAATATATCCTCTAGGTAATTTTTTCAAATTTATGGAAGCCTGTAATGAAGCGAATCAAAATATGATAATACCCAATGTCTGGTACTATTTGCCCCAGCATTTTTGAGAAATGGTCACAAAATTACCTTTTAGAAATTGGCTCGATAAACGTATTTCCTAACAAAATAGAGGAAAATTGCTTTCACAAAGTTGTAGGGCGGTAGATTTCCTATAAAACTGCGCTAATTAGAAATTTTTGAAGCGCTCTAGTAGCTTGTAAAAAAAATAAAATATCCGTTTTGTGACTTTTTGCCCCAGTCTCCCCTATACTACTTGTACGTCTATTATATTTAAAAAGAATTTTTATTATTTTATTTTGTGATCGTCGCAGTTTATCAATAATGTTTTTATTTGTAGATCCCCATATTTCTGCCCCATAACTCATAAATGATTCACTCAAAGAATGATATATATGTTTCCTTATATTAATTGGGATCGACTTATAACCATTCCTTATTATAGCTCCTGCTATTGCAGATATTTTTTTAATAATACTACTAATATGTGTTTGAAAATTTAGCTTACTGTCAATTGCAATTCCTAGATATTTAAATATTTTAACTTTTTCAATTTCTTCATTATTATATAACAGTTTAATATTTTTATTTTCTTTTCCAAAGTACATAAATTTAGTTTTCTTTTGATTGATCAGTAGTTTATTAATATTCGCCCATTCTTTCAACTTATCAGGGTCATATTGAGATTTTCTGACTAGATCTTCTTTAGATTTCCCATAATACAAAATGCATATATCATCCGCATATATAAACAATTTACCCGCTATACCAGCTTCTTCAATATCGTTAATAAAGGCCTATAAAAATTTATAGGCACTATAGGGATGCTTGTCCATTGAAGAAATGGTTGAGATAGTCCAAGTAGTTTAAAAATAAAAATTAGTGTTTGGTGCTACCCCGTGTTTGGTACTGCCCCAGTTTCCCCTGTATGGTTTTTTGTCTGTTAAAGTTGGCCATTTCCTTAACTGATCGATAATACCCCCGTCTACCCTAAGATAGCAAAAATAATTTTTAAAAAAAGAGGAAAATATTGAAACTATCCTAAACAAAATAAATTTGTCGTACGTTTAAAAATGTTAATTTAAATTAGTGCGCTGCAAAATAGACACTGTCATTATTTAGTGAAAAGCATGAAAGGGTTACTTTGATGGTTTCCAGGCTTGTGGTTTTTGAATAAATATTTCAATGACTGCTTAGATATCATATCAATTTCGAAACCAATTAATGTTTGCATCTGTGGCCAAAAGGAGTGACGAGGCAATTGAAAAGTGAAAAGCATAAATAATAATTTATATTTTAGTAACATACCGCCATAGCACATTATAAATTGGTCAGCAGCAGATATTTTTTCCGTCCTTGTGTAATTACTGATGGCCACAAAGGATAAAATAACTGAAATAAAAGGCAGACTTGGTCAAAATCGAAAATATCCTGACAGTATCAAATACTTTGATGTACCAATTGTTCTGCATGCGAAACAGAGGATGAGTGTGATGACAATAAAGGTCCAGTTGATTTGGGAAAATGTGGAAAATACCCTCAAAGTCGATACACCCAGCAGAATAAAAACGGCTGCTTCTGCTGACCGTGCCATAAGTCTTGTGAAAATCCTTATTGAATCCATTGTCTGCATAGACAAACTCTTTGCCATGTATTTTGTGCATGTCAGTGAATAGAAGAATATCCTGTGAAAATAATAATTATTTTCCATTGTACATTGTTTATCTTGTTAACAACAGTCCGGAAATTAATCATCAAAGAAAACACTGAATGAAATTATATCGAACTCTCATCTCAAATAGTTAACAAATCAAAGGACTTTTCAGTAGATAATACACTTAATGCTGATGTATAGAATCAGTTTAAGCCCTTCAGGCTGTTGCCAAGCTATGGAAAACAGAAATAGGGGTATTATGTACAAATTACTTACGATACAAAGTGAAATATAAACTCGTGAATGCGTACGAGGAATTTTTCAAACAAACTTCAGTTGCAAAGGAACATTATTTGCATCAAATACCGTGCAAGGCAAAAAATTAAACCTTTTTATACAAGAAGAGAATCATATTGACCGTCAGAACCTAAGTATTTTTCTCAGATTTACATTGCGATTTTCAAAGATATCCACATTTTTTCGAATTATCATTTGTAAGACACAGCGAGTCCAGTTAGCTGACAAAAGTAACGTTTTCACCAGAAACAGTTGGTTACCTTTTAATATCTGTTCAATTAAGATTCCATGGATACAACCAGAACTTTGTTCATATTGACATCATAGCGAATATTTCGTTCAACACACCATTTCCTCTTTTTCTGAGACACTTCCATCTCTTTTAATTAGCAAAGTGTAGTGATATTCATAATATTCAGAAAACTATATAACCCAGAAAGCACAGTTATCTGAATAAAGCAGCCTTTTCAGCACATTTTTGCTGAATTTTTTTTCAGCAATTTTTTTTTATTCTGCTGATCAGTTAGCAAAAATATGCTAACTGGTCAGCAGTTCTCGAAAAAATGTACTAACGAAGTGGAAATAGCACTGATTCGCGAGTGTCGTTATAAGATTAGCAGAATCTTAGCTAAAAAGGGACAGATAATCCTAATCGGCTTTTGTAGGTGAGATTCTTAATGTGAGCTAACTCGGAATGTAGGCAAATTCGATTTAGAGCTGAAGTTGGGGGACGCCATTCAGTTGTTTTGAATCAAATTCGTGAAATTATACAATTTTTGTATTTAAATCAAAAAATCAATGTCCTCTACAATTACGTCGAAGTAATCATCAAGATCGGTTAAGCACGTGTCGAGATAATTGAGGTTATGTGGTTATTGAAATTGGTTTTTTGACAGCGGCGCCCCTGGTGTTGGTCCCACGAAGTTCAAATGTTCTAGAAGGTTGTAGTATTTTGTGACATCTTTCGTTTAAGCCCTTGTTAATCAAAATTGGTAAAATATAACACGAGATATGATGTTTTGAATTTCGTTAACTTTGACCCCTGATATCTCCGGTTCTATTATAACCACAGTGAACCCACGCCACTTTTTGGAAACCTCAGAGCCTACTAGACTACAACACTCTGAAATTTGATTAACTTTCACAAAGGAATTTTTGAGAAAAATGAGTTTGAATTTTGATGAATTTTGACGCTATCGCAGCGCCACCTGTTATGATTTTTTGAATTTACATCTGAAAGTGCTCATAGAGAAAAAACCAAAAACCCAAAATTTAGGTCAAAATATTAATTAGAACCGGAGATAGAGGCCGGTCAATATTCGAACTTTGACCCTTTATAGCTCGGTCAGGAGTTATCGATCGACTGAAGCTTTTTTTTTGTTTGATAGGTATAATCTGCGGCTACAACATACTAAAATTTCAACCCGATGCACAAAGGAATTTTTGAGTTATTTTACTTAGACAATTGAAAAATTGTGTTTTTAATAATAGCGCCCCTAGCGGTAGTGTTATGAGCTTGCGATTCAAATTCTGACAATTAGAACCAGAGTTATGGCCATTTTAATAAATTTGTTTGGACACTTATAGCTCGGGTCAGGGGTGTCGGGGGTTCTCAAGTTTGGTATTGATCGAAAACCCTAAGGCCCAGCTATGACATAATTAAATTTGAGCCTGATCGATACTATAGGGGCAGAGCTATTAAGAAAAGAAAAAATAGGGGCATTCAAAATGGCGGAAGGAGGGGTGGGGGGTCAATGCACCAAGTTGCATTTTTCATCCGATATATAACCTTTTCCAAACAAAAATGTGTTTTTGATAGCTTCAGTACACCTTTCAGATCAGGAAAATTTCAAGAAATCAAAATTCGCGCTGCCTTCTTTCTCAATCCTTTTGCATAATGTCTAACCTACTTTTTTGCACTCTTCTTCTTCTTTTAAACATCACAAAATTCAGTTTAGTTTAATCTAAATTGAGGTGCGACAATGTGACAGACTTATTCCCCATGTTTAAAAAAGAAGGGAGCGTGAATTTTGGTTTCATGAAATTTTCCTGATCTAAAAGGTGTGCTGGAAGCAGGGGGGTCACATTAGCTCTGAAAAATGCGGCCAGTTTTAGTGTATTTTTTTTTCCTGTTTTCGTACACATTTTACAAGATATCTCTAAAAGTACGTAGGTTGCCAATTTGGGGTTTTCGGTTGCCCATTCCATATTAAATTTGCTTTTATTTTGTATTTGTATTTTTTGCTAATTCATTCCACAATAACAGAAAACACCGAACGAACTCCAAAGTTTTTTTTAGCATGCTAGAAACATATGGGAAACATAGAAAACGTCATGCCCCTGGCTGGAAGCATAAACAAAAAATTAAATAAGGTTTAAATATTATATCAAAGATTGCATCTTGCATGTTTAGGCACCAAAAACTTTTTAGCATTATTGAATAGCACTCTTATTTTAGTAAAAATGAAATTTGGTCAGAACGCTAATGGAACGAAAATCATAAATTTTTCAATGCCAAAATATAGTAAAATATTTAAAACAAATGGCAAGTTAAGACAAAAAATCAAAGTAGTCTTAAATTAATACAAATAAAAATAAATTAAAACAATTTAAAAATATGGTTTATATTAAACCTATATTCAGGCAGATAAAAATTAATTACGAAAAAGTAAATTTAGACAAGAACAAAGGCCGGGGAATAGAGAATAAATTATATAAGGGGTGAGCAAGAACTGTTTGAAACCGAATAAACGTCAAAATAAGTTTGTCCAGGTAGTGTTGTGATCATTAACCTAGAATTTTCATTTGACGTTTGTTCGGTTTCGAACGTTTATTGCTTACCTATGAATCAAATAATGTGTGTAATGTCTCCGGCATAGCTCTTCAAAAAGACCTCTTAATGAAGAGAAACTTGAGTAAACAAAATTTCTGTCCCTCTCTTTCTCAAACCTATCCCGTACAACTATCCCATTCTCTCGCACTTAAATCCAAATTCAATTTTTCATGATGTCCACGAGAAGAAGAAGAGTACGAGAGAGTGAGACAGACTTATGCAAGGCGGTTTAGAAAGAAAAAGTTAGAAATTTAGATTTCATAAAATTTGACTTGTATAATAGACAAATCACAGACATTACTGATGAAATTAAATTTAATAAATTCTTAAATTTAATTAATTTGTACAAGGCCTAGAATTCTATCGATTTCTAGTCCGTTCTTCTCTTAAAATGATTAGAATTTCTTTAGAACACTTGCAAATAAAACTTTATGTTGAATTATTGCAGATAATCAAATTGAGACAATTTATTTATAACTATTCTACCTCATTCATTGTACTCTAAATTCAATCTACAATTGAATTTTCTTGAATTTCCGGTTCAAAGGACCTTGAGATTGCATGAGAATCTCAGATGCAATACCTGTGCTTATCAAATCACCTTGCTGGCTCATATCCTTCTTTATGATAAACAAAATGCGCAAAGCATTGTCCTCTTAGGTATTTTCTCAGAAGTTTGTAATCCCTTTGAGACATTTCTAAGAAGGAAAATTCAAAGGTATAGAATTATATAAATCCACTTACGCAACAACGCCACTCCAGTGAAATCCATCCGCCACGAGATACGCCAAATGTCCCGTGGCAATGGCGACGATTGAAGAGTGCCGGGGGTAGTTTACAGTCTTAGTGATGAGATAGGATATGAGAATGCCAAAGGTCAGACCAACAAGGAGTCCTCCAGCCATGACAATGCAGAATGACAGCATTCCAGCCAGAACTTCCCATGTATCAACTGATGGAAGTACAAGGAACTTCTCCAGAGTATCGAACATCACTATGGATACACTGTCGTTGAGAAGGGATTCCCCAAAAACGATTATATAGAGAACTTGATTGACACGCACCTGTATGGGCGGAAATTGAAATTTTCTGTCGATAAGGATATTCAGGATGAGGAATGGCTTGTACTAATACCTCTTCAAATACAGCCAGAACCGAAACAGGATCTACAGCTGCGATTACTGTGGAAAAAAGGAGAAGTCCTGCAGGTTCATGATGCGAATCAATGCCAAACATCCCCTTGTCGTTCATAATCATGAGAATCCCGCCAACTGAAAAGGCAAAGATTACAGTACCAAGAAAGGATAGAGCCAGGATAAGCCCAATATTGGCCACAAATGGCGATAGTGGTGTCGTAAGGCCAGCATCGAGCATTATGAGAGGCAAAAGGTACACTTGAAACATATGCGGACTCAATTTCTTAATTCCCTCCCCAGAGATGAAGAATAGGGAGAAGCCCTGAAGGATTAGTCCAACGATGATCAGAAAGCATGATTCTGGTAGAAGGTGGGCCAAATTGGGACGTTGGTAGGCATCTGCAGACACAGTAAAATAATACAAATAATTACAATATGACTTAGGTATGCTCGGTATGCTACATTTCATAGGGCAATGACATCCATTAATGCCTAAGCACCTCAATAGACTAAGCCTAATGCCCTAGACACACTTACTAGAGAGACGATTTAGTGGAAAATGACGGAAATGTAGTTTTACCATTATTTCTATTATAATTACGCTAAGCCGTCTCTCGGCTAATCCTCAGGATTAGCCAAGAGACGGCTTAACGAAAGAAATAATATTTATATTAGAAATAATAGTAAAACTACATTTCCGTCATTTTCCACTAAGTCGTCTTTTGGCTTAAGTCGTAATTGTGTCTAGGGCATAATTCTTGAAAATATTTAGCCTGAAATTTGACAGTAATGCTTCTGACACATCTTTTAGATCAGGAGAATTTCATAAAGTCTAAATTCTCATCCTTTTCTATCTCAAGACCATTGTATATATTTATCTCACTCTGTCGCACTCTTCTTCTTATTTTAAACATCACATTGAATTTAATTTAGCTCAATCGAATCTGGTGTGCAAAAAAAAGATAAACATAGGGGAGACTGGGGCACATGTAAACATTTTCAATAGATGCGAATTTGATGTGATTTTCCAAGCCCATAGTGAGTTTTTGGAAAATCTTTCTTAGCTCATGTTTTACCCTTGGGTATAGGTAATTCAGCGAGGGTAATGCGGATGCTGGAAAACAATTGAGTTTACCATAACAATAAAATTTGTGTCACTGTGCATTTTTCTTTTTTCACAAAATACCTGGGGTAGAAGTAAACACTTTCTGGGGAGGATGTAAACACCCTTTTTTCCATCCTTTAAATTAACTTTGCACCACTTTCAATTATTTTAATTACTTAAGAGATATATAAAGACTGTTTATTTTTCAAAAAATCACTACACTTTTTACAAGGAATAATTAAAATAGGAAAAAAACTCAAAGCATGCAAATCAAAGACATTTTCAATGGATTTTCCCCATATTTTGACATCATGTGACTTCTTATTAAACACAGCCAACGAAAAATTTCCCACCATGAGATGCAGCTGTCAAACGAATGAAAGGAAGAAGAAGAAGACAAAATATTTTGTCATTCATTCTACACTCGCGACATCTACAATTACGGGGAAATTGCCTGTTTACATCTACCCCAAATGCTGTTTTCTGCCCAATTATTAATTCTTTTAAAATAATGAGAATCTCAATTTCTCTAGTAAATGCATTAATATAATCCTAAAGGATGCAGGAAAGAACTGGTATTGCTACATTTCGATTATTTTACACAGTTTTTTGATTTGGAAATCCAAGTGACTAAAATAATCGAAATATCAACATTTTCGGGAAAAATGACATTTATTTTTAAAGTATTAGGATTTTATTGACCAATTCATCTGTGGACATATATCTCCATGGTATCTATGAATGCTTATGGGTTTTATCCTCTGGAGTCTTAAAATTAATGAAAAAAATCGCAGTGTTTACAACTACCCCTGTTTACTACTACCCCAGTTCCCCCTATGCAAAACATTTGAGAAAAAAAGAGGATGTGAAATTTGATTTTATGAAATTTTCTCGATCTAAAAGATGTGCCCGAGCTATAAAGATTTTTTCCCAACTGTTATACTCTAATGGTGTCTACGCACTATAGAAGCAATTTTCGTCAAAAAGTGCCTTTTTTAAAAAATTCTGACGTTTCTGCCTACAAGGATAGGGGAAATTTTCTTTAAAAAGGCAATTTTTAAAGAAATTCGTCCTAGTGTGTAGAGGCCATAAGAGCTTAGGATTATCGAATAAAGGTTCCTTGCTAGGGTTGTGCCTTCACATAGTAAAAAATATTTTTTTCTGCATTTTATACTTAAAAAATATGTAAAAATGTAAAAAATATGTAAAATGTAAAAAAGGAAAATTAAGCATTTTTTAATGTTTTAAACATTTCCTGTAAGCAATATCAATACTGATTTTGATTTCACGAGGAATATCAAGAAAACTTCTTGGGAAAGCCATGAACTATAGGGGAGACTGGGTCAAAACTTGTCAAAACGCATATTTAATTCTTTCACGAGCTCTGAGAAAACTTAAATGTTTTATAATAAGCATATTCTTATAGGAAATTTACTGCTCTACAACATTGCAGAAGACTATTTTCCTCTATCTCGAAAGAAATGTGATTTTCGAATCATTTTCAAAAAAGTCAATTTTGTGGAGATTCTCAAAATTGCTGGGGCAAATTTTGTCAGTCTTCGCAAACGTTAAAAATATCAAATAGATATATTTTTATAGGAAATTTATTCTTCTACAACTTTGTAGAAGATAATTTTTCTCTATCTTAACGAGAAATGTGCTTAAATTGAGTTAATCAGTATTGATATTTTCTGTAAAGATGTCTACACATTGGGAGCAATTTTCGTCAAAAATTGCGTTTTTGACAGAAATTTGACGTTTCCCCCTACAACGCTGCAGGGAATTTCCTTCAAAAAAGCAATTTTTGACAAAAATTGCTCCCAATGTGTAGAGGCCATAAGCCAAATATTCCAAAAATAGGGCTCAAAATTTAATTATTTTTTATTTTACATAATCCTTCCTCGAATCCCTTGAAACTTTGTAAGTTTAAGAAGGTTCATGAAGACTATCTATCGTAAAAATTTCAAGCCTCAATCTCTTTTATTTTAGAAAATGGTGAATATTGAAATTTTCATTTTGACAAATTTTGCCCCAGTCTCCCCTACTTGTAACTTGACATTAAGTTGATAACCTATTAAAGTCTTAATAATTACTTAATGTGTTATGGCCTCTACACACTAGAGAAATTTATGTCCATATTGAAAAGCTTTTCTTACATAAGCGTAGGGAATTTTCTTCAATATGGACATAAATTTCTCTAGTGTGTAGAGGTCATTATTCGGGTAATTGACATCCTGAAATAATAGACATTTTCCCATATTTGTTGCTTCTTGTAACTGATCTTAACAGTTGATTCTGAAATCAATAAATTTTCCACCAAATGTAAGACTTTTCAGAGGAGATCTAATACGCCAAAAGATAGGCAAAATTTCGCCTAGGGTAAAACGGGTAAACCTCATGGGAGGACTTTTGTTTCAAAGAGAGAATTTCAAATTCAAATACCCTCATTTGAATTGGCCTTAAGGGGCTTTTGATATTCATCACCAAATAAACAAATCAAATGTTCCGGAAGAACCCACTAAAAAGCACACTCAAAAGCTCTCAGGCGAAGTAGGAAGTGATTCTGAAAAACAAAATATTTAATATTAAGTCAATTTTTAAATAGATTTCCAAGAAAATGTAAACAAAATATATTGAGAGTTGTGTTTAGACTCATTTTCAGAATTTTCAGAAGTTAATCGGTTAAGTGGATAATGAAATAAATAATCCCATAGCTTCCAAACATTTTTGGGTTTTGCTTTTACATGAAAAGCAATTATGTGCATATGCTAATTTTAAGCAATTCCAGAGATACCTTTTGAATGAACTTCTAAGAATTTTACCATCGTAATTTCAATGTTCATAGTATACAAAGCAATTACAGAGATGCTGTGGTAAAGCATTATTATTCAATGGCAAACATTACATTTAAGTCAAATATATATTTTAGCTTGACTATACACTACATTATTAGAATTGGAATCTGAAGGAATATTAATTTATAATAATATTAATAATCTCATCCAATTATTCCTAAAAAAAATCTCATGCCCTTCAATCGGGCCAAGATATGTTTCGAAACTTTTCGCTTTCGGTTTTTACACATTGAGAGCAATTTTCGTCAAAAATTACATTTTTGGCTTTTTAATTTTGGCTCCCCTTTAACCCTTTAAGGACGATTGGGTCACCTGTGACCCATAGAGAAAATAATTTTTCCTGACTACCTGAAGTTATTTCTTTCTAATGTTTGTACCTAATCACAAAGTAGAAAGATGTAGGAATCTAGGATATTTTTTGCAAATCTCCAGATACTTGCTATATAAAAAATATTTAAGCTCAAAAATGACGAATTTTCAAATTTTCACATTGGTGCTTGAATTTTAATATTTTTAATATTTCTAATTTTTTTTAAGCAAAAACCGCTTGGGACTAGAAACTATAATAACTATACATAATATTTTTCAACAAAGTAAAAATTATAGTTTATTGGTATTTTCAGGAAAGCTTCATAATTTTCATGGGTCATATATGACCCAATCGTCCTTAAAGGTAAAAAAACACCGAATTTGTCTCTAGTGGATTTTCGGAGATTTGAGGTTAGACTGTTTCATGTTTTTGTTTATGTGTGCGCAAAATAGTTAATTATTCGTGTAATATTGTGTGGTAATATCATTTAGCTGAGATTTCCCAGTGAAATACTGACTGAAGAAGGTAATATTTTGATAATTTATAAGATACTTCTGCGTATATGTTGTATATTCATAACTTTTTACTCTTGTAGATGACTTCAAAAATGGAGAAAAATATTTCATGATAAATGAACCCGAAATCATCCACATATTATGCCCGGAAGATAGCGATGATGCCGATAATATTGTCCTGAACGAAAGCGACATAATATATTTGGAACAAGACGTGGAAGAAGTGGACTTTGAAGTCTTCATCGAAAACGCATGAACACCGGAAGAACTCCCGGATCCACAGCAATGTGCAACTGTACGTCTTAAATTCCCAGAAACAAACAACATTGCACCTACCCATTATCATCAAACATGTTTCGAAGAAAACTGAGGTGCACATGGTGCTATCAGAAAATAGGATTATAAGACCAGTTGTATTTGTGAGGCATGCGACATTTATCTCTTTGTTACCAGTACTCGCAATTGTTTCGATGAATATCATAAAAGTTAAAAATGAAGTAAATAGTACATTTTTTCATAAAAAATTATTGTTTTTGTGTACAAGTCTTCAAGAGTCTTTGAGACCATAAATTGAATGAGATTTTTTTTAAATAAATTTTTGATCGTTTTAATTTTTACTCGTACTCTAATTTTTTTTAATTTATTACAAATATATTCAAGTTATTTATCCTTCAAAAATAACAGAGCAAACGAGTAAACTAGTCGTCTGGAAAATTTTGTGCTTTTTTACCTTTAAGGACGATTGGGTCATATATGACCCATAGTTTTCCCGGACTCCTAGGGATGCGAAAATTTCTTTTTAACCGTAAACCTGTTATTTAGGCTAAAATATTGAGGGAAACTTGATTTCGTTGAATTTCGCTCAGCGGAAAGCTTCTCGTCCTTAAAGGGTTAATGCATTGTGTATTGTCCATGAATATTTGGAAAAAATTGAAGAAAAATATGTTTTTGCCCCCCCCCCCCACCCATGAGAAAAATTTGTTCCTACGTCCCTGATTCTAAGTATAATATTTGATTTTATTTGTCCGCCTTCCTGTGTGACAAATCCTATGATCCTTTAACTTAAATAAATAAAAACCATTCTGAGAAATTAAAAGAAAATAAATACACATTCCTCTCTTAACATTTTCCAAAGGGGAATGTTATAAATTTACAAAATATGATATAAATCAATAACTTTCAGAGCGACAAAGTTTCATCAGAAAATTTAATGAAAAAATTAATTCAAGCGTTTTCACATTTCAATCTGACCATTTGGAATGTCATGAATCATGAAATTCATGTAATGAAATAATTTTCAAACAATCTTTGAATTTGTTTTAAATTAAACGAATTTAATTAAATTCATGTTACTAGCTTTCCAGGAAAAACCATTCATTTCATTTTGAATGAAGAGCAGTGGTCGCAGGTGTCCTAGAATCCGCAGAACATTAATTCGAACAATTCGAAGTCTAGACGCAATCGGCCCTAAAATTAACGTTGCTTTAATTGAATATTTTTTAGATGGTTAGGGGTTTCCCAAATTCGGAGAACGAAAACTGTACTTGGAGTCCGATATAAAATACAAGGCAATACCATGTAGTGAAGAAATCGCTGAGCGTTCGGAAATGAGAAGCATGTCAAAAAAAAAAACAATATTTTTTCCCGGGTATTTCTTTAAATTACGTTTTCATTTTAGTCAGTTTTGATGTACTTACTCAAATCTAACAATTCAAACTCAAGCATTTTTCAAAATCATTATTTTATTACGAAATAATTGAATATTTTATTCATATAAATGCAAACCAAATTAAAATAAGGATAAGAGCGAATTTCGATCAAAAGCCCAAGATTTTAAATAAGAAAAATAAAAATATTATGGTTATTGGCAGGGGGATGACATTAGCTCTGAAAAATGCGACCAGTTTTAGTGTATTTTTTTTCCTGTTTTCGCACACATTTCAAGAGATATCTCCAAAACTACGTAGGTTGCCAATTTGTAGTTTTAGGTTGCCTCTTCGTTATTAAATTGGCTTTTATTTTGTAGTAGCAGTTTTTGCTAATTCATTCTACAATGACAGAAAACAGCTAATAAACTCAAAAGTTTTTTCGGCACGCTAGAAACCCTAGAAACATATGGAAAACATAGGAAACATCATGCCCCTGGTTATTGGAGTGAATTTAAAACTGTCGATTATCTTTCTCAATCCAATAATTCAAAGAAAACAACAACAAAGGATTAACCGTAAAATCTGTTATAAACGATTGTTCACTTGATATTTTCTGGAAAATTTAAGACGAAAAAACTTCTTAGTTAGATACATATGCCCTAAAGGATTTAAAATTACTAGGGGAGACCGGGGAGCTTTGGGACACTTTTTCATGTTTTGACTTTGAGACAGTATTCCAAAAAATCACGATAGTGTATTACAATTTTATGCGGTCTATAGGATACTTAAGGGTATTGACTTTATAAAAAGCACTCGATAGAATTTGGCAAATAACTGAATTTTCTTGGAGAAGATAAAACATTTAACTTGACACTTTGTTCCAAACCTCCCCGATTTGGGGCAGTGTAGGACGCAAAAGGGTATGTTTGGGACGAACTTTTTCTCGCATAATTTGCATTATTGGAGCTAATATTAAAATATTTCTGACAGAAATAAAAATTTTTAATCTTTCATTTCATACTTAGAAATTAATAGAAAATCTTATTTGTACAGTAGAGTCATTTATTGTCAATCAGTTATTTAAAGTTCATAGAATTTACACAACAAAACTGAGGATATTCATTCCTTTAGTCAATATACATCTTAATGTTGCCTACGATTGAGTAGTGGTTGAATTCCATTAATTTAAATAACTAATGAAAAATGGCTTCATCCCTCACTACCTCTATTCCAAACCTTCCCGGTCTCCCCTATGGATTGGATTACATGGACATATATCTATAAGTATGCAGTTCGTGCAGTTAATACACTGCTGGCAATAATCATAGCTCCACTTTTTCATACTGGAAAATCTTTGAAAAAAAAATTTTTTTTTGGAAAAAAATAAAAAAAAATCATTTGAAGGTATTTTCAAACCGATATGAAAAATTGCCATTTGAATTTCATACCGTTAGAACTGTGAGTACTGTGATAGAACCTTCATCAAAATGGTGATTTTCGGATGACAATAATTAGAGCTTCACTCAATAAATCACTCAATAAATTTGGCTCCAGGGTATTTATTTTCAATCAGTGAAGGTAAATATCTTTTAGTAATTTAATTAATAGCTTTATTAAGCTAAATTAGACTCATTTTTATAAAGTTTTTCATGAATTTTGCTGAAATTTTGTAAGGAACATGTGTAATGAACAAAAATAAGGGATTAATTAAGGTCTTGAAGGGGATGGAAATCGACAACCAAAAATTTTCCATAAAAATGACAAGATCCTATCACCTTTCATCCGAATTTGTCCATATAGCTGACATATATGCATTTTAAATCACTTGTCCCAGGGCTAAAAATCTTCTTTTGTTAGAGGCAAAAGTGTGAAATTTTCGGGAACGTTTTTTCCCAACCTATATATTCGTGATCAGGAAGTGGCGAAACACATTTTGCCAAAGTTTAGGCCCGATCGGAGGACATGAAGAAATTTTGGTAGGATTATTTTGGTAGAATCTCACCTAATACTGTTGAATCATTCCTAATAACGGCCCTACATGATCAAAAATTTTAAAGCCTCTAGAGAGTTTGTTTATCAACTCAGGGGTCCATCAAGCCTAATAAAAAGTGAAGCTATTTTTCACTTTTCCTTGTAAAAATTTTGCGGATATTGCCCCGCGCCTTAAACAAATTTGCTCGTAGTTCTTGTATTATTTCGGCGAACATTATGAAATATGTATTTTTAGATAGTTATTAATGCACGATTTCGAAATATATCAGACTGATAAGTCAATTATCTTTAGGAAAAAACTTGCCAATAGTCTTCAGTGCCTCTACGCAAAAACGTATGGAAAAATGAAATGTCGAGAGGCCCCTGATCAACTGAATGGGGTCGTGTTTAGGTTCGTCCTTGGTTCGGTATTGAAATTTCTGGAAACTTTTAATGAACCGGTTCATAACCGATAATTAATTTTTCCCGAGATGTATTTTGGGCAATGTTTTGAGTTATTTATAAATCGGTTGGGAAGCGGTATTGAACCGGTTATGAACCGATAAGTAATTTTTGTACGAAAGTCAATTTTTATTACTCTTAAAACCATTTTGGGGGACCTTTTGAGTAATTTACAAATCGGTTTAAATCGGTTCAGAACCGGTAAACGGTAAATTATGCGAAAGTACCTTTGAGGTATAGCATCTAGGTCACGAGTTCAAGTACTTCGCATAGCCTGGAATTTTGAGAGAAAGTGGAATTGGTAGAAATTTAAAACTGGTCGAAATTTGACCAATTGAAGGCCTTTGAATCACATTGTACAATATTAAGCCGGGTCATTCAGGGACATTTTAGAGAAGATTTGAGCAGATCGAGCCTTCTGCAAAATTGCTATTCGCTTGGTCACAAATTTTCCGTGATTCCTGTTCAAAGGGAATCCGTGCCACATGATTTTCAGTCTGCATGGTTAATTAATTAAAATTGAAGTGTTGAGGATGATTGAGTTATCATGAAGTACTTACAGATGTGCGTGAGGGAGCAGAAAACGATGATAGCTATCACTCCGATGGGTGTTATGACATTCTCGAAGTTCCATTTGAAAAAGTGGACTCCGGGGGAATTTGGAAGGGAGTAGTCGTGATCCGTCACTGCATCAAAATCCCCAAAAAAGGATTCCACCGGAAACATTTCTGCAATTAAATTGGCAGCTCTGCGACAGAAATATCTCTCCAAAGGCACTTTAGAAATGTTTCAGCCAGCAATGTAATTGCGATTTAATTGAAAACTTCAGTTATTTTTTTGAGGATTCTTTGATTTATTTTCCGTTTCTTTCCACTGTTTTTTTTTTGCTTACTTCATGATGCTAACAATTTGTATTTTTGTCGTACATTTTATCCGATAGAAAATATAAATCTGTTCAACCCAAAAATACAATTTTAATAATTTATTTACCTTCCTGTGTCTTGAATACCGTGTCTTTTATGAATTTCTCATGAAGATCTCTTTTTTCTCCTTATTCTTCTCATTTATTTAAAACAAAAAATACGTGTTTTTTATTAAGTCAGAAAGACTATTTTCTGCATTTTCTTTTTAATCTTTCCTCTTGTAATATATGCAATGAGTAGATAAACACTTGAAACTTTTCAGAATTTCATTAAATCTCAGTTTTTCCTTTTAATTATAAAAATGCACTTTGATGTTTTTTTTAATCATTTTACTAAATGCTTTCGTTTTTTTTTTAGTGTATTCTTCACACAGTTTGATGTTGAGAATTTATTCCATTTTTTTGCTTTCACTCCGCAAAATTGAATTTCTCTGTGCGCATTTTAATAAATTGATCATTTTTCAGTGTCCTCGGAAAATTTTATGTAATTGTTGTAAAATTGTAGAGACTCATTTTAGCTGCAAGTTTCCTTTTTTCTTGCTCTTTATTCACATTGAAAAGAATCTTTGTCAAAAGTTTGTCGAAAGTAGGCCAACTTTGTATGAAAAATACCAAAAGTTTCTAAGTGCATAAATAAGTACATAATTGGATGTTTCGCAAAAAGGAGTTCAATTTTGACAAACAAGTTTGTCTGAAAGGAATGTTCTTTAAAAGTCTTTGTCATAAGTTTGTGTTAAAAACGTCGTTCAGTTGACTTGACGAAACTATTTACATGCCTAAAAATGATACAAACATCCCTTTGACAAACTTTTAACAAACAGCGTTGCGATCCTGGCATTGAGTGCGTTAAGTGTCGCAGAGTTTCGAAATTTTACCAAGTCACAAGGCATTTTCGAGGAAATCCTTTTGACAAACTTTTAACAAACAAAACCTTGCCTCAAAAGAACAGAAGAAAGGTTTTGTATAAAGTTTGTCAAAATAAATCCACTTTACAAAAAGAAAAATAATGACAAATAAGTGGAGTGCGAACTTACTGTTGTCAATTCTTTCGTCAAATTAAAAAAAATCGATAATTGATTAAAAGTACTCCGAAAAAAATGTCTTGTGAAATTAAGAAGAAAGGTTTGTGAAAAGGATGTTCTTCCATACAGAATATGGCAAAGTTTTGTCAAATCGGCGGCCAACTGGATTTTGTTTAAAGTTTGTCAAAGGGATGTTTTTCCATATCAAATGAGAGAAAAAACTTTTGTTAAATTAGTAAATAACATCCTTTTGACAAAATTTTAACAAGATCCAATTGTCCGTTTAACAAGATATTTTTTTTCAAAGTAGGGGAGATCGGAGCAGAATTAACCAGCAAATGAATTTTTCTTTGCCTAAAATGTATTAAAAAAAACATGGGAATTAAAATACTCTTTCTAAGAAAAACTGTATCAATCTACTGTCTAATTCCGTCCCGGTCTTCCCTATCTGTCAAAATTATTTTCCTTATCTGTCAAAGCCGTCATTGAATATTTCTTCGTCAAGATTTTGTAAATATTCGTTCAATTTCTTGTCTATTGTTGTCTTTTTGGCCTGCTGCCATATTATTTATTTTATTTATCTAGGGCAGAGCTGAGCAAGAACCGTTGGAAACCAAATAAACGTCAAAATAGTTTGTCCAGTCAGCGTTTTGAACATTGACGTACAATTTTCATTTGACGTTTATTCGGTTTCAAACGGTTCTTGCTCACTTCTTTTCTAGAGGAAAATACTCTCCCTTCGAATGTTCATGCCTTCGAATTATGTGAATTTTCTTTTATTTTTCCTAAGAGACTTACATATTTCTATTAAATA
The DNA here is from genome assembly GCF_024763615.1 of Phlebotomus papatasi. NCBI lineage: Eukaryota > Metazoa > Arthropoda > Insecta > Diptera > Psychodidae > Phlebotomus > Phlebotomus papatasi. Next base: position 85,193,853 of record NC_077224.1, on the reverse strand, counting down.
TTAGTAAGCTTCTCAGAAACTTTCAGAAATTTCTCAGAGTACTTTCGTACTTTCCCTTATGTGCTTTCCAAAAGTTTGCTTACGTTGCGTCTGCCGCTGACTTACCATTAACGGCCTCCCCAGGTAAACGGCAGAAACCCTTATCTAGATCTCTTCATCACCCAAATGACAAAACATTTTGTTAAAAAATTGAGCCGCTCAGAGCAAAACCAGGCTATTTTAATAGGGAAATGCATATACGATACTGTTTTCAATATCTCTCCTAAAGATTCTTCATAACGGCTTTGTAAAATTTTGTAAAATTGTTAAATTTCTGAGAAAATCAGTTATTTCGAATTTTACATTCATAATGAACTCCTTTTTTGCTAACTTAATAACTCAGAAAGTTTTTCTGGTAGTTTTTTAATGATTTCTTTTATTCATAGAAAGTTTTGTAAAATTTGTTTCGAACGCACAATTTAAATTTGAAATGTTTAAAATCTGTGGAAATTGTGGAATTACATTCTTGATGAGGCGCCGAGGGCGCTGAAGTTAGAGAGAAGTTTGATGGAATTTGGAGCAGCTGAGTCTTAACAAATTATTTGTTAAAAGTTTGTCGAATTAATTATACTTTATTATTCATTAATTTTCAGACTTTTTCTAGAAAGAATTTAATTTCACAAACATTTATTAGATTGATATTGAGAATTAACTTTATGAAAATTGCATTTGATGGAATGAAAATAAAATAATAATTCTCTTTATCATATCTTGATAAATTTATTGTTTATTTATTTTTGATTTGGCAAGAAATAAATAAATTTGTTATTATGAAATTTACACCAAAAATTGATCTCCTTCTTTTTGCCAACTTCGTCAAAATTTTACGAACTTTTTTTTTCGAAAGTAAAGGTTTGTAATCCTGATTGTGAAAAGGAAAGTTGTTTCATTTAAATTTGAATACGTTTATTAACCAATAGTTTTGCAAAATCATTACACATTTTCCATGAAAAAAAAATCCTTTGACAAATTTTCAGCAAACAGTACAAACCATTTTAATTATCGATTTGACAAACTCTTTGTTGAATACAGTCACATGGATGTGAAAATAACAGAAAATGACAAACCTTTTGTTAATTGTTAGTAATACTTGCAAATTTGACAAAGAAATAAGTAAATAATGTCCCTCCAACGAATAATTTGGTTACTTTAGGCTTTATATTAAAAAACTTAACTCCTTTTTAACATTTCCAAATTCCACAAACTTTTCTGACAATTCTTTTGGCGAAAGAACAGTTTATAAAAAAAGGTTATACCATTTAAAATTGAAAATTTCTTTTTTACCAAAGTTTTAGAAACACTTAGCACATTTTACATGGAAGAACATCCTTTTGACAAACTTTCAACAAACAGAGATTATTCAGAGTTTATTGCGTCAAAATGACATGTGTTTTTATGACGTGCTTCCATCTATCGATTAGTTACCCATTTGACAAACTTTATTGAATTTGTCAAATGGATACAAAATTAACAGAAAATTACAAACCCCTTGTTCATTGTAATGTTTGCAAAATTGACAAACAAATACGCAAATAAACTCTTAACAGATATTTTAAATATTTTAGACCCAACGTCAAAAATTGAACCCCTTTTATACTTTTCCGAATTCCACAAACTTTTTTAATAATTCTTCCTTCAAATTACCAAATTTTTTTCAATGTATTTTTTTAATTTATAAAAGCTTTGTAACACTGTTTTTCAAAAGGGATGTTCTTACATTTCAATTTGAAAATTCTTGTTTGCTAAAGCTTTAAACACACAAAATTGCAAATGTCAACTGATTTTGTATGGTAGAACATCCTTTTGACAAACTTTTCGCAAACAGTACAAATCCTTAAAGTGAGAATTTATTGTGCCAAAATTACAGTTGTTTGTATGGCGTGGTTCCATCTATCGATTAGTTATTCATTTGACAAACTTTTTGTCAAATGGATAGAAAATTAACAGAAAAATGACAATCCTTTTGTTGATTGTTGGTAATGTTTGCAAATTCGACAAGGAAATATGCAAATAATGACCTTCCAAAAAATACTTGGATTATTTTAGGCATTACATCAAAAAATTGAACTCCTTTTGACAAACTTTGCCAAATTCCACAAACTCTTCTGTCAATTCTTTCGTCTTTCCTGAATTTTCCGAAAGAAAATTTTGTGATAAGGGGATGTTCTTCAATTTGAATTTGAAAATGTCTGTTTGCCAACGTTTTTACAAAACTTTGATACTTTTTGTATAGAAGACCATCCTTTTGACAAACTTTTAGCAAACAGGATAAACCGTGCCTTTCAGGGTTTATTCTGTCAAAATGACAGTTGTACGTGCTGCCCTCTAGTCAATCATCCAAATGACAAATTTTGCTTAATATTTGTCAGCTGAATGTAGAAGTTTAAGAAAGTGACCAACCTTTTTGTTTCTTGTTTGTAAAAGTTTGTCAAATATTATATTTATTCAAGAATTTCGTTTAAAATTGACCTCTTTCTGACAAAACCCTGCAAAATTTTAGGAATTTCTGTATTTTTAGATAAGGGTATTACCTTAAAGTGTTCTTAGACTCGATGTTAGTGCGTAAGAAAGATGTTTTCAATTGCTTCAGAAGTCTTAGAATTTTTCACCATTTTATGTTTAATGCTAAATTTCTAGATTATTCTTTACTGTCGTCTAGAAATTCTTCTCCATCTCCCTAGATCTAGAAAATAAAATTGTTTTATATGAAAATAGAGCTTTTTTTTTGTTATAATTATTTTATTGTATAAATAAGACTAAGAACTCTTTTGTAAATCTCACAAATTTCCAAAGTGGAAATCCTTCTTTTGCAAATGCTCATTTTACTTCTTTCACTTTTATTTTTCTCCTTCTGCATGAACAAACCTCGAAGTTAATGCAATTATTTTAATTCCTATTCTGCGTTTTTTTTTCTAAATAAATAAACACCTTCTCACTTTTAGAGATTATTATTTGTTTCTTTTTATAAAATATTTTGGCTAAAATAAGTACACTATTTTTTAAGATCATTTTCTCTTGCAGAATAGACACTTTAATTACGATATCTCACATCATGCTTCTTTTTTTTAATATTTTCACTAAAAGGATAATATTGTCTCTCATTGAGAGTTTTCATCTCAACACGTTAACAAATTTTTTTCATGGGATAAGGGTAATTTTTTTCAACAATTTTTCGCCTCATTACACTTGTTTTTTTTTTTTCATCAAATAACATCGCCTAAACTAGAATGTTTTATCAAGTAAAATTTATCTAACAAATATTTAGGTTCATTCCTCATCCTTCATGCTGTCGAGCAGTAATACTTCAGTCGAATAAATTTCTCTTGGTTTCTTGGACTATTTATTATTTCTTTGCTTATTTTTTCTTGTTGGCATTTACAGGGCAACAGAGTTGAAAAGCATCTGAAGATTGCGATGAGAACCGTTTAAATTTTTTTTAATTGTTTTTTTTTAAGTAGATAAAATTGATTTTGCTATTTGAGATATTGTAACTAAACTTTGTGTATAAGAAATTGAATATTTAATCCTTCCTATAAAATGTTTCTGAGTTTATAGCACAAAAGTTCAATACTATTGAAGCTTTTTTTCAACCGCAAACTTTAAGCTCCACTCAATCAAAGATTACAGCGCATAAATTCCCACTTACTGCGCTAGTTACACTTCCAATAAAAACCTTTTGAATTTCGTCAGTTAAATCAGCATTTGTCGTACCTTCATTTTTGCTATTTTGAGATATATACATATTTGGAATCAGCGTAATTTTGTTTATTAAACGCACTTGAGAAAAAGAAACTTTTATGGACCCAATAAAAATGATTTTAAACAAAAATTATCGTAAGTGCCCTTTATTAATAAACATTTATCAGAATTTGTCACAACTCCAATTTTTCGGGAAGTTACGATAAATTTCCATAAAAAATTTTCAGTAGGGTAAATGTCCTAATTCAAAACCATTTCCAGACGCTTTAACTTTGACAGAAGATTCAGCACATTAAGTTCGTATTTTTTCTGAAGAGAATTACATAAATTTGCTCCTTGTTTCTTCTAGAATGTTACTGTTTAGTGAAAATTCTTTAGATATAATTTGAAAACTTCTTAAATACAAGAAAAATACGCGAGTGTAAAATGCTTCTATTGGAAACAAATTAATCCAAATGGAGACAAGGGAAAGTTTCTAATTGGAGACAAACAGAGTAAGTGAAACCGCGACGAAAGGCTTCCAAAACCTTTTTGAGTTGCTCCTGGGTGCAGGATTTGTTCTTATTCCTGGTCTTTTCTCATCTAAAACAATAGGAAAATCTCTCCAAAAAAATCATATTTCCAGGGTTTCCTATTGAAGGATTTGCAGACACTTCAGAAAAACCCTTTTTGTTCACGAAATAGGTAATTATTTCATTTGAAAACTTCACGTACCGTTAACAATAAAGATTAGCACTTAATTTAACTAAAATTAGCCAGAAATGTGACATTAAATGTTAAACAAAACGAAAAAACAACAGTCATCTTATTGTGTTTTTCATTGGAAAACATGGCCGATCGATGAAAAATTCGATGGTAAAAAGTTACACTTTTAATTTTACTGAGAAATTAACAAATTTGTGAATATGAATGGATTTTCGTTTTATTTGGAGCAAAATTAACTAAATAATGAAAATTTGGCATAGAAAATATATAAATATAATAATTTAGTACTGTATTAATCGTGAAAACAATGATGTCCCATTTAGAATAGCGAAAAATTTCAATTTTTAGCAGGTTTGAAAATAGATTAATTTACCCTAATCAGTATTTACCGTAACTTTTTTTGCTCATTTTGGATTGCAATTTGCAGCAAAAATGTAATATTTCTCATTAAATCGTTTATAAACTCTTCCAAATATCCAAAGACGGCGGAGTAATGCAATATGAAATCATTTTTATTCAATAGTGAGAAAAATTCCTGTCCATCTGTTATTAATTCAAAACAAACCAAGAGACGATGCACACAAAATTTATTCAATAAAACTTATGAAATAAAAGCTTTTAATGACAGGGATAGAAGTTTAATTGACTAATTTAGTCAAATAAAGGCGCTTATTATCACTAGAATAATTCAAATTGATATAATGCATTTTAGAAAATTCTCGTAACTTCCACGATTTTCATACATTGGAAGTTACGGCTTTATAAACGATGGAAGTTATGATAAAATCTTTTTGTCTTTCACCGGACATATAGCTCAATATCTCAGCTTCTTAATCATTTTATAAAGATTTTATCGAGTTAACTTATAAAGCATGTCCCGGATTTAACACACAGTGCGAAGGGTTATATTACGCTTGAAGGAACTAAAGACTGTTGTTCGATAGCCAGGATGTGGCAGAAAACCTGGAGCTGTAGACAAGAGGATGGAGAAGAGAGTGTTGGCGCTTTTCCAGAAGCAACCTTGCCTTTCAGTCAGAGATGTGGGCAAGCTGGGTATCTCCAAGAGCTTAGTGCAGAGAATCAAAGAGAATAACGGACTGATAACGTACAAAGCTCAAGCTGCTCCACATCGCACGGACAAGCAGAAGCAAAGTGCCAAAACGAGGTCGAGAAATCTGAGTGATCGAGTTTTGAAAGGCTTTCAAGGATGCATTTTGATGGACGACGAAACTGTCGTAAAAGGTGAATTTACTGAGTTTCCCGGCCGACAATTTTACACGGCATTTTTACGGGTGTAGCCAGCAAGTACAGGTTCAAAGAGACGACAAGTTTCCGAAGAAATATGTGGTTTGGATGACAATCTGCTCTTGTGGACGTCGCAGCGAAGAATTTTTCGTGACAGGGACGATGAACGCGGATATCTACATTAAAGAGTGCCTCCAAAAACGACTTTTGCCACTGTATCAAAGCCACGACATCCCTCCTCTATTTTGGTCTGATTTGGCATTATGTCATTACGCGAAAGCCACCCTGGAATGGTTTTCCAACAACAATGTCAAATAGGTAGATAAGAAGGTCAACCCGCCCTGCACTCCAGAAGTCCGTCCCCAGGACTTCACACGAAAGTGGAAGAAAGTCGTCAGAGATCGTGGGGACGACCTTGTCCAGAGCCTTATGAGAGGAGTAAAGGAGATGATGCGAAGATTTCGCGGAGAAACCGCTTGAATAAAAAACCATAAAGTGTATTTGAATCACAATGAAATACCCTTTCAAGAAATATAAATAGTATTTTTATTATGTACTATAGTTTTTTTTTAATGATTTTCTCATTTTTAAGCTGAACTGAAAATTTCGTCTCCTGAATAGTTCTCAAAAGGAAGTTACGACAAATGCTGATTTAACTGACGATTTATAGCACAAAAGCTCAAGATCTTTAAACCTTTTTCGGTTAGGAAATTTTAAGCTTCAACTAAGCACGGATTGGAGAGCATCCTTTCCCACGTGTTTCGCCAATCACACTTAATATAAAATTTTTTGAGTTTATAGCACGAAAGCTCAATATCGTTGAAGCTTTCTCTAATGAAGTACCTTAAAGCTTCAACCAAGCATGGAATAGGAAGCATCGTTTCGCACGTGTTTCGCTAGTCACACTCCCTATAAAATTTTTTGAGTTTATAGCACGAAAGCTCAATATATTTGCAGCTTTCTGTAATGAAGGAGCTTGAAGCTTCAACCAATCCCAGAATGGGGAGCATTGTTTCTCACGTATTTCGCTAGTCTCACTTCCTATAAAATCTCTCAAGTTTATAGCACGAAGCTCAATATTGATAAAGCTATCTGTAATGAGGGAGCTTAAAGCTTCAACCAAGCACGGAATGGAGAGCATTGTTTCTCATGTGTTTCTCTAGTTACACTTCCTTTAAAATCTTTCAAGTTTATACCACGAAGCTCAATATAGTTCTAGCTTTCTGTAATGAGGGAACTTTAAGCTTAAGCAAAGTAGGGAATGGGGAGTACCGTTTCTTACGTGTTTCGTCAGTCATACTTCCTATAAAATCTTTCAAGTTTATAGCACGAAAGTTCAATATATTTGAAGCTTTCTGTAATGAGGGAGCTTTGACGTTCATCCAATCTGAGAACAGAAAATAGCATTTTCCCTTCTCTCAATTCTTTTAATTTTTTTAAAAATATTTTTTTTAGCTGGAATAATAAATTAATACTGCAAGACAAAAATGTTCTTTCGAGGATCTTGAGATTCTTTTAGCTTTGGTTCATTTGTAAGTACATTAGATGTTTATTTAATAAAAAGTGTTAAGTACCTAAATACTCTTTTTCTGAGGCAGATTTATAGAAAAATAATCGGTATAAAAATATATAGGTAATGATGAGTAAATTGTAAAGTACAAAAAGTATAGCTGAAAATTTAATAAAGTTCTTTTGGGGTAAAAAAAAGTCATCTGAGATCTCTTCAACTCTGTTTACCTTAAATGAGAAATGATTTTCTCATGTATCGTATTAGTAATTCAGAGATTCTCTTCGTCTCGGAATCATTCTCTCATTCATGCAATCAGAAATCCAGACACAATCACACACTAAATGATAACTTCCAAAGGCCATTCAATGCTCAAAGTGCTACCCTTTCTCAGGAATTTTCACGTATCCTTGCCATCATCCTCCTCATCGCTGTCGGATTCAGTGCTGCTGTTGGACAGGAGTGCCTCTGCCTGTGGATTCATCCCTCGTGGCTGTTTCTTGGGCGTTGTCATTCGGAGAAGTGGGATCGGTTGATTTCGTACACCGTACTTCTCCCTCGAAAGTGATTTCGTGTAGTTCTCCTCCGGAATTGCCTCCCTAAATTAATCAGCCGAAAAAATTGACATTCAAGGATAAATTTGGAAGGATGGATGGGGAGGTTAGGATGAGGGAAAACAAAAATAGAAAATAGTTACTTAACAAATAAATATTTCCCTAATTAATATTGGTGTGACAATTATTTTTCTGCATTTTTCTAACATTTTCTTTTTGATTTTGTTGCACACATTGATTGCTGATTGGAATTTCTTCCAAAAAACAAAAATTCTAAATTTCTTTTATTTCTCTTTGTAAAACTATAAAACATTCATTTTTTTCGCAAAAAAAAATTTATTTGCTTTAGATGTTTGTTAGTTAATACATCATGCATAAGCTACATTGTGCATATGCTTCATGCCAAAAGCTCTCACAAAAGTTTCATGCAATTTCTTTATTAGTCTCAATCTTACATAATTTCTAACCACCAGAAAAGGAAATTAATTAAATTAAAATAGCTAATAAATATTTTTTTGGTGCACTATAAAAGAACAAAAAAAATAATAAAGTCTTAAAACCTAAAAAAAAAACAAAAATAAAAGAAAACCAACTTACAACATTTCATCAAGAGACATTTTGATTAGAAAGATCTTCATGCAAAAGAGATAGATCAGATTTTTTTGGTTGGAGAGGGCTTTATAGGGGAAAGTAGCTTTCGCTTTTACCATCATGCAACATAGTTTTTTCATTTGCTTGAAATTTTAAGTGTTTCTGCGTCATATTCTCAGGGTAACACTCAAATTTTTCTTGCACTCTCAGACAGAATTTGTGATTATTTTTTTTTGGGGGTTCTGATTTGCTGAAGGATGCTACAAAGCGGTCGCATGCATTTGGATGATTATTTTGATATTTTTTTTAGTGGTTACAGCTTTGTCTTATGGTCAGAAGATGAACTACTACGGATATTTGGCGAAGGTAAATGCTCAAACATACGGCTGGGCCGCCGTCCGGTCACGAGCAGTCTGCGGAGGAAACACAAAAATAGCCAGAATTGTAGGGAAAAACATGCAATTAATAAGAAAGTAAAAAAAATAAATCATAAGTAAAAGAGATTAATTAAATAAATTTTATTGCTTTAAATTAGGGTTGTGTTTTTTAAGGTTATTCATTGAACTTCAGAAATATAACCTTACTTTGAGGTTATATACAAAGTTAGGTTAGAAATACATCTTCCTTTGAAAGCTTAGATTAGAAGCTTGACTTACGCTTTAAATGACAAAATATTAAAATTTGGTTATGAATTTACAAATTTATAAATATTTGGTTATGGTAATTTATAGGTTATATTTTCATTCGAGATTTAACATAACCTCAAAAATAATTCTAGCTAAGTAAAATTAAGGGGGAGTGTCAATCAGAATGCCAAAACGGAAAGGAAACGACCGATTACAGAAATTTTTGATATATGTTTATACATATTCAAAGTACTTAACTCTTTCGTCTCTTTTGGGACTCTGAGTACCCAAAAGCAGAATATGAATATTCAGTGAAAAACAATGTTTTTTAATTATTCAGAACTGAAAAAATCAGATTCTTGTGGATGATTACAAATTATAAGGATGTCCAAATGTAAGATAATTTTTGTAGGACCTCAATTAATTCCTGAGCTTAGATATTTTTGATTAAAAAATGGTGAAATTGGCTTGCAGCATATGATGCGGTCCGGAAAGAGTTAAATGACAAAATATTAAAAATTTGGTTATGAATTTACAAATTAATATTTGGTTATGATAATTTATAGGTTATGTTTTCATTCGGGATTTAAAATAACCTCAAAAATATTTATACATAAGTAAAATTAAGGAGGGAGTGTCAATCAGAAGGCCAAAAAGGAAAGGAAACCACCGAGATTATTGAAATTTTTGATATATGATTATACTACATATTTAGAGTACTTAAGTAATTTTTTTTTTGAGAAAAAATATTACAAAATAACGGACTAATGCGTAGTCCAATAGGGCGCCTCGTCGCAGTACTCCCTTATTTGCGGGAAATCTAGAGCTCGTAATTTTTGCCTGAGAAAGAGAATATAAAAAAACGGAACTCTCTCTCTAGGTTTTTTAAAAAAGATACATTTTTCGGAGAAACTAGAAAAGAAAATGCCGAAGAGTAAAAGCTTTTAATCATTTCATTCAAAGTGCAGAAAAACACGCCTCAAAGTTTTGGATGTGCGCTCGAGCGCAGGCAAATCTGCTCAGTGCTCATTTGCTTTCAACTCTGTATCTTCGGAAATACTTCTAATAAGCTTCTGAACTATTTATGTTATATTCTTATATAGTTTATCTATCGATTTTAACAATAAAAAAATACAGATCTATTTTCACTTTGTAATTAAAATCCCAAAGAGCCTAAATGCCGAATACGTTGAAATCCCGAAAAGGCAAAATCCCGAAAGCCAAAATCCAGAACGGGTCGAAATCTCGAAAAACCAAAATCCTGAAAGATAAAATCCCGAAAGCTAAAATCCCGAATTCGTCGCAAATCCCCAAAAACCAAAATCCCGAAACTTAAGATTCCGAATGGGCCGAAATCCCGAAAGCCAAAATCCCGAATTCGTCGCAAATCCCAAAAAACCAAAATCCCGAAACTTAAAATCCCGAATGGGCCGAAATCCCGAAAGCCAAAATCCCGAATTCGTTGCAAATCCTGAAAAACCAAAATTCCGAAATCCAAAATTTCGAAAACTAAAATCCCGAATTTGTCGAAACCCCGAATGTGTTGAAATCCCGAAAAGCCAAAATCCCGAGAGCCAAAATCTTGGAAGCCAAAACTCCGAGAGCCAAAATTTCGAAAACCAAAATCCCGAAAGCCAAAATCCCGAATACATCGGAATTCCGACAAGCCAAAATCCCGAAAACGGAAATCTTGAATAGGTCGAAATTCCGAAAGCCAAAATTCCGAAAGTCAAAATCCCGAAATCCAAAATTTCGAAAATTAAAATCCAGAAAGAAAAAATACCGAATTTGTCGAAATCCCGAATGCGTTGAAATCCCGAAAGTTCAAAATCCCGAAAGTTCAAAATCCCGAAAGTTCAAAATCCCGAAAGTTCAAAATCCCGAATAGGTCGAAATCCCGAGAGCCAAATTTCCGAAAGCCAAATACCTGAATGGATCGAAATTTCAAAAGCTAAAACCTTAATGGGGCCAAAATCTCGAAAGCCAAAATCTCGAAAGCCAAAATCCCAAAAAGCCTAAATCCCGATCGAAATCCCGAAAACGAAAATCCCGAATAGGTCGAAAATCTGAAAGCCAAAATTTCGAAAACCAAAATCCTGAATGGATCTAAATTCCAAAATCCTAAATTTCAATTGGGCCAAAATCCCGTAAGCTAAAATTCCGAAAACCAAAATTCTGAATGGGTCGAAATCCAGAATGCGTCGAAATCTCATTTTCGGCAAAATCCCGAATGTCAAAATCCTGAATAGGTCGAAATTCCGAAAGTCAAAATCTCATTTTCGCCAAAATCCCGAAAGCCATAATTCCGAAAGACAAATTTCGAAAGCCAAAATCCCGAATGCGTTGAAATCCCAAAATGCCAAAATCTCGAATTTTGGCAACCCAAGAATTCATTTAAGTCAAGAAGAAATATAGCATTATACAACCAAAATTCTTATAATCTGCTTGTAGTACTCTTGGTTCCGTCACTGATACTCCTAAAAGGAAATTTGCATCGTGTTAAAGAAGAGGTTCTACAAGAGTTTGAAGATAAAATCATCATTATAAGCCTTTTAAAGGTACATAAAACTTGTAAAAGTATTTATACGGATAAGGATGCACTTCATCGCGCCCGTGAGCGCTTCAGGGCCAGGATGGAGTCTGTTGTGGCGGTGGGAGCGGGATAAATCAAATAAATGTAATCTATAACACTCAATAAAAGAAATCATGAAGACAAACATTTTTCTTTTTTACCTAAGATGTAATAAATATTAGTAAGAATAAGAAGATGAATAAGTCTCAATTTAAAACACGCTACATTTCAAATAGAAAAAGTCCTTTAACTCTTTCCGGACCGCAGCATATGCTGCAAGTCAATTTCACAATTTTTAATCAAAAATATCTAAGCTCAGGAATTAATTGAAGTCCTACAAAAAAATCTTACATTTGGACATCCTTATAGTTTGTAATCATCCACAAGAATCGGATTTTTATCAGTTCTGAATAATTAAAAAAACATTGTTTTTGATAGAAGATGCATATGCTTCTTTGGGTACTACAGTCCCAAAAGAGACGAAAGAGTTAAGGATGTAAAATTCGAAATATGAGCCAGGATCTTGGGTTAAGACCAATGTAACCTCACTTTCATAAATCATCTCTTTGCTTTGATTGCAATCTGAGCCAATCTGAGCAAGTATCACGTTTGAAATTATTATTAATTTCAGAATATTCTCATTAAATTTCAAAGATACAGAAATGCACTCTGTCGTGATATTTCATTAAAATTCTCTTCTGTCAATCTTCATGTGTGCACTATGTACCTTAACAATTAATTAACAAAAAGTAAATGAAGAATTCTTCACTTTCAAAGGAATCTGTCTTATACAAAGTCATCAACAAAAGTTTAATAAAACACAACCCTAAATGAAGCATCATGCTGAAATATGAGCCCAAAGGAAGCCCATTACTTGTACCATACCAGTAAATTTTTGTACACTCTCAAAGTCAGCTAGTTTACAAAGTATTAACTTCCAAAGAAGCCTCCAAAATTCACCCTAGAACGTTAGTAAATTGTTCATTGCCTGCACTCTATGCTACGACTTAGTAGTGCAATTTGGTGTTAATATTTGAGATCATGACCAATTTTTAGATGCTCTTGAGGCACATTAAATGGATAATGGGAAGGAATTAGTTGCAAAGAGATTAATTTTAGCACAACTAGCTGACTTGTAGTCGAGCACAAAAATCCACAAGCTCAAAATCAATGCTAAAAAAAGAGCCACCACCGGAAGTTCCATAAAAGAGAATATTCAAGAAGGAAGAAAACATAAAATAGCTGTAAGTGGGAGGAACATGTTAAAAAGCAGGATTTGTCGTCATGAAAGTGGGATAGTTTTTTTTTCTGTGTGTTTTGCTTGTCATAAGAAGTGTGTGCAGAAATTGTTGAATATCTTGTGTGTATCTTCCTGCAAATTATGTCCCCAATAAATCTTCTGCAAATTGGGAAGATTTCAGGGCGCTATGATAATCTTAAAGAGGAACAACACAGTGAATTTTAACCATCTTCTTTTATTTATTTTTTGTTTTGTGCGAAAAAGACGTTTACAGAATAAGTTCCAGAGACCGATACTGGGATCGCTAGCGCAGCATTTTTCATAAGTCCGTTAATACACCATCTTTGTACACAGCTCTCTCCGTTATCCGGATGACGGATTTTCTTTTTTCTATTTTGCGCTGTGTAAATTTATTTTCTGTCGAAAAGTAACAAATTTTCTACGTGGGGCGCTTATGTTTCATTTTGTACCACAGTTAACCCTTTAAGGACGATTGGGTCACCCGTGACCCATAGAGAAAATAATTTTTCCTGACTACCTGAAGTTATTTCTTTCTAATGTTTGTACCTAATCACAAAGTAGAAAGATGTAGGAATCTAGGATATTTTCTGCAAATCTCCAGCTATTTGGTATATAAAAAATATTTGAGCTCAAAAATGACGAATTTTCAAATTTTCACATTGGTGCTTGAATTTTAATATTTTTAATTTTTTTAAGCAAAAACCTCTTGGGACTGGAAACTATAATAACTATACATAATATTTCTCAACAAAGTAAAAATTATAGTTTATTGGTATTTTCAGGAAGGCTTCATAATTTTCATGGGTCATATATGACCCAATCGTCCTAAAGGTAAAAAAACACCGAATCTGTCACTAGTGGATTTTCGAAGACTTGAGGCTAGACTGTTTCAGGTTTTTGTTTATGTGTGCGCAAAATAGTTAATTATTCGTGTAATATTGCGTGATATATCAATAAGCTGAGATTTCCCAGTGCAATACTGACTGAAAAAGGTAATATTTTGATAATTTATAAGATACTTCTGCGTATTATGTTGTAAATTCATAACTTTTTACTCTTGTAGATGACTTCAAAAATAGAAAAAAAATTTCATGATCAATGAACCCGAAATTATCCACATATTATGTCCAGAAGATAGCGATGATGCCGACAATCTTGTCCTGAACGAAAGAAACATAATATATTTGGAACAAGACGTGGAAGAAGTGCACTTTGAAGTCTTCATCGAAAACGCATCAACTCCGGAAGAACTCCCGGGTCCACAGCAATATGCAACAGTACGGTGCAATATGCAACCGTAATTTTGAGATTGATTCTATCGCATTATGGGGATTGTTTTTATCGCATTATGGGGTTGTTTTTTATCCCAGTTTGGGATTGTTTTTATCGCATTATGAAATTATTTATATCATACAATGTTATTGAATCTATCCCAAAAAGTTATTGATTTTATAAAATTGTGCGATTGATTTTATCGCATAATGGGATTGTTTTTATTGCATTATGGGACAGTTTTTATCGCATTTTGGGATTGTTTTTATCGCATTATGGGATTGTGATTATGAGATTATGATAAAAATGGAATAAATACAGTCCCATAATGCGATAAAAATAATCCCATTGTAGGATAAAAATAATACAACTTGTTCCTAAAATGTGGATGTCTAAAAATCAATCACATTATCGGATAAAATCAATCGCACTGGTTTCTAAAATTCCATCTCAAAATGCGAAGAAAACAATCCAATTTGTTCATAAAATTTCGGATTTCTAAAAATCTATCACATTCTGGGATAAAATCAATTACATTGTTTCTAAAATTCAATCCCATTTCTCCTATGGATTCAAGAAATTTTAGGATATTTCTGAGGTAAAAATCATGGGACTGAAACATTCCATGAAGATTGAATCTGGATACTTGGAAAATTCTCTGAGTGTAGACATAAATGCTTTCTACACCCGACAAATAATATCTGCAGATATCTTTAAGATTTCTGTAGAGAAAATCTACACCTCTACAGAATATCTGCAGATAATATCTGTAGATATTCTTACGAATTTTATTTGGGCTTGGGACAAAATTCGTCAGAATATTTCGGCAGATTTTCTGACGAATCTCTGACGAATTTCTGTAGATATTCTGCCGATTTTCTGTAGATTTTTTCTACATTCCAGACTTTCGAGACAAGATGTGTCAGAAGAGATGGAAAAATTTTTCACTGAAGTTTGCAAAATTCAATAGAGTTATTTTTTGTGATATCACGGTGTTTATATAAAATAAAGAATTCTGCGACGCCGTGTTACAAGTAGAGAAAAGTGAAGTGAAAACTTTAAGCAGAGTATCGACCTAAATTTCGTGTTTTTGTATCATTCCATGGGCGATTTTTAAAAAATTAGTATTTTTGCTCGCAGTTTTTTTACGTATCTAAAATGTGTACTCGGTAATGCTTGTTAAGCAGAACATACTATTTTCTTTATAACTCCTACAGTTTCTACATAAATCAACAATATTTTTGTGAAGTAATGGACACTATGCCGATTTTCTCGGCAGAAATTCTACCGAAAATCTGTAGATTTTCTAGCAGAAATTCAGCAGAAAATCTACAGATTTTCTCTGAATACACTGGAATATACCGTTAAAATTCAAAAAACCTCAGAGTAAAATCGGCAGGTAGAATAATGATTTGACGGGCAATTATGCCGAAGTAATCATCAAGATCGGTTAAGCACGTGTTCGAAATAATTGAGGTTATGTGTTATTGTGGGAAATGAATATGGAGAAGAAGACCAACCGTCAAGTAATTTCGAAACTGAGCAACTGAGCAACAATTTTGTAAATTTTGCGAGACCTTTAATTTGCGCTTCCATTCGTCAAAATCGATCAAATATAACCGAAGATACGGCGGTTTGACTTTCGTGAACTTTAGCCCCTCATATCTCCTCTATATTCAAGTACCATGCCGTTTGCTTTGCAACAAAGAAAGAAAAGAATTCGCTCCTAACTCATTTCAAGAAACTGAAGTGGCAAAAAGTAGACCAAAACTTGACTAAATGTCTAAACAAAAGAATAACCAAGAATAATTAAAGAAGACACGATAGGTGTTGAAAGCTCTGGTAAATTGTGTGTTTCACTTTTGGAAACTTCATATCTCAGGTTGTAGCTTCTTAAGCTCAAAAAACACAATGCTTCACAGACACTAGACTTTATTTGGGCACAATATTAGCCGAACTCCCCGATTCAGTCACTTGCGGTGCTATTTATGACTTAACATTATTGATAAATATCGCTGACTGAATCGGGACGTTGCAGTAAATACAAATATTTTAATTCTACATTTAAATTAGGGTATATCCGCGTTCCGCAACACTCCTCCTCCCTTAAGTGAATGGCAGGATACCTAGGCTTTATTGTTTGAGGAGAAAGTGGCGGATTACAATATACGTTATTTGGTTAAATTAAGACTAATAACAATACAATGATAATACAATAATAATATAAAATAATGTAATATATTATTTCAATCTATAAAATTACTATAACTTAAAATTGATAAAGTTTTATTGGTTTTATCGTTGTCTAATTTATTTTAGTATTACTTTAGTGTCTTTTGTTTTGTTTTGTATAAATTTTTTGAATTTGTATTTATCCTTATAATTATTATTAGCATTATGCTTCCCTCCCCTCTTAAAATATGGCGCAGAGATAGGCATGTATCCGAATGTAAATATATTTAGGCAATTATTATTGATTGTCTGGCATTTGAAAATGTAGGCTCTTCCTCTGTTTCAGAGTCTGGGTAGGTCACAGTGGGGATGGGATTTGTTATTGTAGGTGTAATAATTTGTTTTCGAGATATAGGAGGTAGGGGTGCTGGATACTGAGGTTGTTGGGTAATGTATTGAATGACAGGTCGCCCTTTATTTCCCGATTTTCGTTCCGCCTGTCTATTTCTGAAGTTCTTTATTCTAATATAGATGTATAACCCGAGAGTTGCTACGACTATTAGTGATATATAGCCTGGAATATGAGGTACTATATTCTCAATAATTTCGGAATTTTGGGAACTCTGGAGGTTTTGTAAATTTTGGGTCTCTTGTAGTAAGTCATTTATATGTTTTGTATGCGTGTTTGAATCAATTGTTAGGGGTGTTAATGCAGGTACCGTTTCTAATGTCATGTTCAAAGACCTTACTTCTCCGAACCTTGTGACTGTTTTGGTTTGAGTCAGTGAATTTAACATGATTTCGGACAAGACATGAATGCCATTATCGTTTATACGACAATTTTTACTAAGTTGTATTATACCGTGTGTAGGGAGGGCCAAATTTATGATTTTAGGGGTATTCAAACAGCTTATTTGAACTTTTCTTTCGTGAGTTAGTATGAAGAGAAATGCGTCATTTTTCAAATGTAACCAGATATTTAGATTAGCTTTACTGGGAACTAGCGTACAACTTTCTGCGTTATTACGAATAATTGAAAATTCGCAGGAAGATACTGAAGATGTTCGCAAAACTTTCACAGGGCAAATGGGAATCTCTCTAACTCGCCTACATTCATTAAACTCATGTGTGCTCAATAAGGCATAGAAATCTTGTCTTCTGTCTACTGCAATGTATGGGTGTTGTATATTTATCATCACATAAGAATTTTGATTGATCTTCGGCAAAGCAGTGATAAAATACATTTTGAAAGATGGTTTTCTACACAGAGGAATTTGGATAAAGGCGGTGATTCTATCTAAAGATCCTATAATAATTACTTTCGCGATATCATACATTTCGGATGTTGTTAATGGAGGAAAATCAGTTCCATCTGGGAGTGTGGGGCTAAGATTTTTGATCTCTTCTTCAAGATCATCAGGGTGCAAAAGAAGAGGATGACATTTTCCTACTGTAGCAGAATGTGTAATAACTAACAGTTGATCGAGATCATGTTGAATTTTAGTAATCTCTAGAATTATTATATCCTCCAAATGACGCAGTAATGCCATATGGTTTTCTTTTCCTTCCAAAATGTTTATTCGATTTATTATTTCGTTAATTCTAGTCTTACTATTATCTAGGTCATATTGGGTCTCGTTAATTTGTGAAAGTGTTGCGTTTATTAGAGAAGTATGTAGATGCATTAAGTCTTGTAAACGATGATTTTGACCTTGGATAATCTTCAGCTTTTGGTCTATTTCTTGGACATCTTCCTCAGTGGCGGTGCCAAAAAGAAATTTTGAGGCATATCCGATGATGTTGAACCATGCCCTTTTTTGGCGTCTCCTTTTTGGTTTGGGATTCAGGAGATGGTCCACCACGTTGAAAGTGTTTTGGCATGCTTGAAAATTAGACTTCATTCGCGAAACAATTTCTAAACATCGGGTTCCTTCCAATGTGCTGTTGATTATCATTCGTTTACAGGTCGTGCTTACGCTTTCAATGTGTTTCTTCAAGATTACTATATTTTCGATGAAATTGGGTAGCTCGATGGAAGCAGCTATTGTCCAATGTGCACCTGTTAGACAGACATCTCCTAGGTCTTCGATATAGGCATTTTCACTTTCATTTAAGGGTAGTATCTCGTATGGCATATTGATGGCAGCAGAGGTAGTGGTTATACACAATCCCCACAGTAGGATGATAATGATCGCAGTTTTAGCTGGAAATTGGAAGTATTTTCAAAATTCGCTCTTTTCTTACTATTCATTGAAAAGTTTTAGTAGATTATTGTGGTAGGTCTTTTCTTTTGACCCTATCTTTATTGTGGTATTGAGAGGGGAATCAATTCTCGTGACAGTATAGGGTCCTTTCCGTTTTTCCATGAGCTTCGATGATTCTCCAATCTTAGGCAAGGATTTATTTATTAAGAGAACCTTGTCTCCCACTTTAAATGTAGTAGGATTTAAATTTTTGTCATAATAATTTTTGGTCTTTTCTTTTCGGGTTTTTAAAATTTCCATTGCAAGATGTTGTGTGGTTGCTAATTTCCGCCTAAGATCAGTCGCGTAATCGTCTAATGTATATATGGGATCATTATAATGTTGGGCAAGGGAAGTTATGTCAAGTTTTTCTCCAAATATTAGTTCATGGGGTGTGTAATTATGAGAATGGTGTACTGAGGAATTGTATGAGGCAATGGCTTTTGGGATCCATTCATCCCAATCGTGTTTACCATTTTGTGTGAATATTCTAAGGAATTCTCCCAGAGTGCGGTGGGCTCTTTCAATACCACCTGATGTCTGCGGATGGAATGGGGATGCTTGAATTTTCGTAATTTTTAAAATTTTGCATACTTGTTTAAAAAGGTCTGCTATGAAGCACCCACCTTGATCTGTGCATATTTGAATAGGTGATCCGAAAATACAGACAAATTTATCAACAAACGCTTCAGCAACGGTAGGAGCACTCTGATTAGGAATGGGAACTGCGACTAAGTACTTGGTCAATTCGTCATATATCGTTAAAATATAACGATTCCCTTTTTCAGTTTCTGCAAGAGGCCCTACAATATCCATTGCGACTTTAAAGAAAGGATACGGCGGTGTGGTCGTGAGCATCATGGGCATTTTAGTGTTCCTCATGATCTTATTCTTCTGGCAACTTTCGCAACGACCAATATATCTTCCGATTAGACGTCGCATATTTTTAAAGGAAAATTTCTCTTTGATTCTTTTCTGTGTTGAGGTCACACCTTTATGACCAGAAAGCGGGTTCTCATGGTAATGTTTAATCACTTTTATAATATCTTCGGGGTCTTGGAGACGTTCTATCTTATTTCGATAAAACTTTATGGTGATATCGGATTCTCGAAAAATTACGTTCAGCATTCGTTTAACTATTGAGCTCTCTAAGTGTGATGGAGTGACATTACTTCGATCTATTTTTAATTCCCTTATTCCTTTCTCAATAGCAAATAATTTTAGTTGGGAAAATGTATTAAAAAGAGACAGATAGTCAATTTTGCGATACTCTGGAGCTTTCATGATTATGGGATCGGTACTATTAGAGCCATTGGAACTATTTATTCGGTGAGTTATGATATCGTAGAGTTTCAAGTTCTCTTTGACTTCTTTAATTATCGCTTTTTCAACATGAGGTAAATCTTGAGGACCTACATCTTCAGGAATAATTAAAAAGTTGGAACCACTTTTCTTCGCAAAAAAATATTCATCCTCAACTTCAATAATAATTGGTTCTACATCACGTTCTCTTAATTTTAAGAATGTATCGTAATCTTGCAAGATTTGGTTGTCAACATTATGCGGTTTATCTCCAGGCATGTCTGAGACGGAACTGTCACCGATTTCACCTTTCTGTTGGTTATCTATAGATATATCGGATATATCTTCCAAAGTATTTTCTACAGTATCTTGTTTATTTCTACGAGCTTGTGCTCGTGTTATAGCACCAAGAATAATTTCCGAGTCATGATATTCGTTAACTTCATTATCTGTAAGGCTACAGACTACGGTTTGAATAGTTTCTGAATTCTTTTCTATTTGTTGTGGAATACGCGAGAGGGCGTCTGCATTTGAGTTTTGTATCCCGGGCTTATGGACTATTTTGAAATTGAATTCCTCCAGCTTAAGTCTCCAACGCAATATTCGACTTGTTGGATCCTTGATGCTATAGAGCCATTGTAATGGTTTATGATCAGTTATTATTGTAAATTCTCTCCCGAGAAGATATGTCCGGTAATATTTGCAAAAATAATAAACAGCAAGAGCCTCTTTCTCTATGGTAGAGTAGTTTTTCTCTGCTTTATTAAGGACTCTGCTTCCGTATGAGATAACTTGATCATTTTGCGAGAGTACAGCTCCGATAGCAAACTCACTCGCATCAGTTGTAAGCGTGAAAGGCAAGTCGAAGTTGGGGAATGTTAAAATAGGTTGGGTAATGAGTTTTGTCTTCAGTAAGGTAAAACTGTCCTGACAGTCCTTTGTCCATTTGAATGGAACATTCTTCTTAGTTAGATTGGACAAACAATTTGAGATTTTGGAAAAATTCGGGATGAATCTCCTGTAATAGGACGCAAGGCCTAAGAAGGATTTGACCTCCTTTACATTCAACGGGGTTGGGTATTCAGTTATGGCTGAGATTTTGGAAGGGTCTGGCAAGAGACCATTACTTGAAATTCTATATCCTAGGTAAGCAATTTCGGTCTTTAAAAATTCACATTTATCTGGGTGCAGTTGAAGATTGTATTCGCCTAGTCTTTGGAATACTCTGTCCAATTTTTCCAAATGTGATTCAAGGTTATCAGAATGAACGATAATATCGTCCAGATACGCCATGCAATCATTTTCCAGTAGATCGCTGAGCACGTTTCTTATCATTCGCGAGAAAGCCGCGGGAGCCGAACAGAGACCTTGGGGAAGTCTTTCAAACTCGAAGTGTGTTCCAAGTGCATTGAATGCAGTTTTGTGTTTTGATTCTTCACAAATTCTCATCTGAAAGTAACCTGATGCTAGGTCCAATGTTGTAAAAATTTTTGAATTACCTAACTGGTCAAAGATATCATCTATGTTACCAATAGGGTGTTGGTCTTTAATGGTAATGCTATTGAGCTTCCTGAAATCTATCACAATTCTCCACCGTTTATTCCCTGAAGCATCGGGCTTTTTGGGTACTACGAGGAGGGGAGAATTATAGGGGCTAAAGCTTGGACGGATTATACCGCTCTGCAACATTTCTTCTATTTGTTTCTTTACTTCTTCTCTTTGGTGGAAAGGGATGCGGTAAGGTTTCACATTAACAATCCCACCTTCTTGAGTGGTGTCAATTCTATATTCATTGGTCAGAGAATAGCTCAGTTTATCACCTGGCAGGTGGAACAAATTCTTGTATTTTTGACAAAGTCTTTGCAATTTTTGGGAGGATTCAGGAGTTAAATATTGATTTATTCTCAATCTTTGCATGATTTCGTTAATTCTACGATCGTCTTCAGTGCATTTGGTCTTATAAACATGATCCAGTGAATGGACTTCATAGGCAGATATCTCATGAAATTCTAGTGAGAAACTAGTTAATTGAACATGATAGTCATTGTTATTAATAAGGCAAATTTTGGCTTTCCTCTCGCTAGGAGTTATTATGCATTCCGGCATAATTACATTTGAAATTAGTTTATTGGCTTTGCAATAATAAGTATCGTCACTTGGGGTTTCTATTTCAAAATATGTTTCTGCTTTCGGTGTAAGGTCAATGGTACGGTTGTAAAACAACGCGACAGAAATATTATTCGTATCAGCATTCTTTTCAACGGCACATTCAGCAAGGTCGCTGCATTCATATTTTGGTATTTGATCGCTTTTCTTGCCATGCACTAAATTTGCAACGTTCGCAATTCCTTGTTTACAACTTCTTGGGCAAAGTTGCTCTGTTTCCATTTCAATTTTTTGTGGTGGAATCGCGAATGGCACCATTAAATTCATATTATTAAGCAAAATTTTCCGATCTTGGACAAATATTACAGCATCAAGTGCGCATAATAGGTCGCGACCTAATATTCCATCGAATGGAAATTTATTGTTTGGAAAAACGTTTAATTTGGCAGTAAAGTCTGTTTTGTCGGGAACAAATCTTATCAGGGTGGCAACAGTTCCGAGAGTCTGTACCATCCCCTCATCAGAAATACCTCGGATACGAATACTATTCTTAGTATGAATTGTCGTATATCCGTGAAGGCAATTCTGTTTTATAAACGAGTATGGTGATCCGGTGTCAACAAGGAAATGTAACATGTACGGAGATACGGATGCCACTAATTGAATAATGTGTGGGTCATATTCTGAAATTACGGTATAGCTCGTAATGGAGGTAGCAGATACAGGGTTTTGATTCTGGTCGGCAGCTGTTACATCTGATCTGCCGACCCCGCCCAGTTTTCCGAAAAATTTTCTTCCTCACACGGCTCATTTTGTTCTTGAGAATTGAACATAGCCGTGGAGTTGAAGTCTCCCCCTGGGGGATTAAAAATAGTGGTTTCATTAGGATTGAAATTTCGCCGATTATCTTGGCGATTTCGCTGAAAAGATCGATTGGCGTTCGAAAAAGTCGTGTTATTTAAGGTGTTATTGCTACGTTGATTGTTACTACCAGTTTGATTTTGCAATGAATTTCCTTGACGAGAAAAGTTTGAAGTGTTTTGGGTCATTGATTGATTTCCCTGTTGTGAATTGGATGTGAATGTCCGTGAGCGATTAAAATTTTGTTGCGACGATTGGGAAGGATTTGGTTGGGATGGATTACCCGAAGAATCATTTGTGGATTTTTGAGAATTTTTGGTGATGTGATCTTCGGAGTAGGATGTGCGAGTTTTCAGGCGGTTTTCAGCGAACACAACAGCTGCATTTAGATTATCGAAAGATCTTGATAATACTAAAATTCTTGTTTCATTATGGCGTATAGAGTTCGCGAATGTCTCTATAGCCATATGTGTGTTCGATTTCTTCAGAGACAAAGGGAGAGCCCCTTCAAGATGAGCCGAATATGCCGCATTTAACGTTTGCAAAGCATCTTCGACTCTTGCACCGAATTCTTTTATTGTCTCTTTAGGGTTTAGCGTTAATTTTTGTAAGGAAATAATTGCGTCTTCTAGAGGGATTTCCGGATTAATAATAGAGGTAAGGGCGGTTTTAAATTCTGTGTAAGTAGTAAAAGATTGGCCTCTAATATTAGAATAAATTTCGGGACTCAATTTTACAGTTAATAAGCGGATATATTCTTTATCTCTGCGCCCATTTTCTGCACTAAAGTAGTCCTCATAAATTCCGTCACAAAGGGACAAAAATTGGGATGCTACACTAAGCTCACCTGTGCATTTTGGCAGGCTCTTGTACACTTCTTGAAACGGGATTAGCGGTGTTGTTGCCATATTTCTCTGTGTTGATGCAGGCGGCAGAGATGCTGGGTTTGATGGACGTTGAAGTCTTGATGTCGGTGTTTCTACGGTGGTCTGGGATGCCGATGACGATGATTCCTGAGACGATGGTGTTTCTACGGTGTTGCTCTGGGACTCCGGTGACGGTGATGGCTGAGATGTCGGTGTGGATGGCTCGTCCAACTGGTCAAAGTTGAAAGTGATATCCCGAGGATTACGATGCTGTTGATGTTGGATTCTGTATGATTGCCAATCGTCCAGTGCTTCGATTTGATGTAATATTGGTGTAACTCCCAAGTTCAATGGAGGCAAATTCAATGGAGTAATCGGAATGGAAATCTGGTTATTTTCTTGCTCAAAATCAGATTGCCCTTGTTCAGCAATCGGTTGATTTTCTCTTGGATGTGGAGTTGGCGGTGGCGTTCGTCTTAGAAGAGTGCTTCTTTTAAAGGCTTGAACTTTTGTGGATGGCCCAGCTGTTTCAGTGTCTTGTGATACTGGGATCGTCAGTTTTGGCTTTGTAGGTTTGTTCTTTGGCGCAGGTTGGGTGATCTTGATGATTTTATTCCTCAAGTTAATGCTGGTCCGATTGTTTGCGCTCATCTACAACACTTTTCACTCAGTTCATTTATTTAATTCACTTTACACTTCTGACACCAATGTAGCTTCTTAAGCTCAAAAAACACAATGCTTCACAGACACTAGACTTTATTTGGGCACAATATTAGCCGAACTCCCCGATTCAGTCACTTGCGGTGCTATTTATGACTTAACATTATTGATAAATATCGCTGACTGAATCGGGACGTTGCAGTAAATACAAATATTTTAATTCTACATTTAAATTAGGGTATATCCGCGTTCCGCAACAAGGTTCTATTTTAACTACAGCGAGCCCACGTCACTTTTTGTCAACTTTATAGCCTAGACTACAACACTCTAAAAACTGATCAAAACTACAACAATCGATACCATTTTGTTCAAAGCGATACCTTTTCCTTTTTCGAAAAATTAACGAGTAAGCCGTTGTCGAAGTCTCGAGACTTCGATAACGGCTTAATCGTTAATTTTTAATACGTTTATAAGGCCATAAAAATATGCATTTTGTGTGTATATGTTAATGACCTTGAAAAAAGCTTTCAAGATTATTTGAAGGTCAATTATTACAGTCACTATTTACTGGTTATTTCTCAAACGATTTTTATATAAACTGTGTTGTTCCTCTTAAGAAATCCAAATTTTAAAGCCAACAAAAATACTTTCCTGTTGATATCAAAAGGGATAAATAATATGTCAAGAATGCTAATAGTATTACCTTACTATAAAACACAATATAGAAACGGAAAAAAATCTCAATAGACAATATATAGTAAAATATGGGTAAATTTTCATATTTTTCTCAAAGAAAATATATCAGCAAGAGGATCAAAAACATCCTCTTCATGCGATAGTAGTCATCAAGGCATTGTAACTGATAGAAGCTGACAAGGAATCATCAGTAAAAGAAGGGGCAGAAGAGAGACACTTACCCACTAATTTCCAACATTGAGCCTCGACGTGTATTTCTGCGATGACTGGCAGTGATGGGGAAGGGTCCTGTACTGGGCCTGAGATCATCTGTGATGGCACAAATTGACGCTGATCTCTTATCTGCTCCCCTTCCTGTCGGCGTCGAAATCTGTGCAGATCCCACGCTGCTGTCCAACTGAATGGACGAGTCACTGCCGGTGATGGGATTTGCAGCTGGGGCTGAACCCGATCCCGAAGATTCTCGCCGGAAGAGACCTATCACAGACTTTGCCTGTTTAGGTTTTGTTAGCCCACCTACAAAGGACGGGTTTGTGCGTGCGCGCCAAATAAACATACAGAGAGAGATAGATGCAGTTAAAGTGCAAGCTAAATGATGCTATTACAAAAAAAACGTCCAAAATAAAATGAACTATTACTTCTTTTTTTTTAGTGCATCAACATAAAAAAAATAATAATAATTTGTTACGTAGAAAAATGCAACTCGGTAATCCAAAATCTTCCCCCTTCAAGGGAAGATTGTGCATTTTTCCAAATTAAAATTCAAAAAAAAAATCAATGAAAATAATAAAAAAAAAACTAAATAGCAATTAAGATGATGACATGAAATTCTAGTAGCATTCATTCGCTAATGAAAGTCTAAAATGTTCCTCTGAGGCAGTAAAGGCAAAAGGAGAACTTCAATATCATAGGGATCCAATTATAATAACAAATTCAGAGTAAAAATACATTTTAAGAAAATTGTTTTCAATATTTCAAGCAATAAAATGTAATAGATTTTTCTTGCAATGCATAATCCTTTTTGAAATTTTTTTTTCCAATTTTTGTGATAAACATCAAAGGAGATTCACATTGTAGGGAAAATTATCATAAAAATTTCAATATTATTTAAAATGTGGTAGATATTATTTAAAACAGCAATATACGACAAAATTACAGTAAGAGTGATTTTACAATTGACAGATAATGTTGCTTTTGACAGAAACTGTCAAGCATTAGCGACCTGGCTTTGACAGCTGTCATACTTAATTTGACGAATCTGTTTAACTTGAGGATTTTATTTTACAACGGTTTAAAACACGCAAGTGCAAGTTGATTTAACTGATATTAGGCAGTTCTACTTTCGAAAGACCTAACCCGAAACTTTGACAGAGCTTTGAGCTTAATTTTGACAGATCTATTCAAGTCTTCTCCAGACTTTAAATAATGGTTTAAATTTCTCAGCTGCAAAATAATTTAACTCATATTCGATGGTAATCAGTCGTTTTTCATAGACTTAACCCTTTAAGGACGATTGGGTCACCGGTGACCCAAAAATGAAATTTTTCCCACGGTCATCTAAAGTTGTGTTTTGCTCTAAAAAGTCAGAAAAAAGTGATTTTTTTGACCCTTCATTTTTGGCCCTCTCGTCCTTAAAGGGTTAACCCGAAACTTTGACAGATGTCAGCAGATATCTCATTCCGCGAAGATCACGAAGATCTCATTCCCCCTTATGGCCTCTACACATTGGGAGACATTTTTGTCAAAAATTGCTTTTTCGAAGGAAATTCCCTGCAGCGTTGTAGAGGGAAACGTCAAATTTCTGTCAAAAACGCAATTTTTGACGAAAATTGCTCCCAATGTGTAGATGCCTTTACAGATATCTATTGCTTTGTGACAGATGTTCAAAACTTTTCGCTGTTGTTTGAAATAAAAAGCAGGTGTCAATCTTTTGACGGATTTGTTTCTTCAACAGCTTTTAATTTAGAACTTAGAGCTGCTCTCACATAAATGAGATTTGACAGTAATACCCCATTTTTGATACAATTTATTAGCGACCTTGAGAGATATTTAGCTGCTAAGATCACATCCACCTTAGGACAATTACTGCTTTATGTCAGATGTTAAAAACACTGTTAGCTCTTGTTTGCAAGAAGTCTTCTTTTAACAGGTGTCAAACTTAATTTGACAGATTTATTCAGTTCCTAGCCAGATTTTAACCCTCTACCGGTTAAGAGCCACTGCAGGGTAGCATTACAAAAATCAAATTTACAGCGACAATAAAGGTTTTATTTATTCAGAGTTGCTATAGTACCCTCGGTAATACTCTTGCTAACATCCATTCAAGGTTTGAACTCATTTTGACTCCTCGTTTAATTGCTATCCAAAGTTTTGTGTGACAGGTCAAAGAAAAAGTAGATTTTTTTTGCGGAAAAAATCTCATTTCCAAAATAAACAAAAATACCGGTTTAAAGTAATCTGACTACTAAAATAAATTTACTTTTTACTGAAAGATATGTCGTTCTAATATGTGTATTTTATTTAAAACATTTGAAAAAAGTAAAAATGTGAATTTTAGAAGCAAAAAGAGTTTCAAAATTTTTTATATTTCTGCATTTTTCGCCTAAACTAAAGAGAAAATGAAGAACGGATGGTATTTTTGAGTTTATTGAACCGTAATTAGTCTAGAAAAAATTATCACACTACATTTTTTTGCATATTTAAAAATTGGACGTTACAGGGTTAAATAGCACAGGTCTAAAGCTCTCAGATGCAAAATGATATAACTGACATTTGACAGTAATCAATCATTTTTATTAGTTTGACGAGAAATTTTGACAAATATCAACTGAGAAGAAGATCACATTTCCCTTTACAATCCACAGCTTTTTAAGAGATGTAAAAAATACTGTTATTTGCTTTTTGTCAAAGTTTGCTTTTGACAGGTATCAAAGTTAATTTGAGAGCTCTATTCAGTTCCTCACTTCACAGTATCAGTTACTAAGAAGATCTCATGCGACTTTACAAGTATCTACTGCTTTTTGATAAATGTTAAAAACATTTTTAGCTGTTGCTTGAAAAAGTTCGCATTTGACAGGTATCAATCTTAATTTGACAGCTCTATTCAATTCTTGACAGTATCAGTTGTTAAGAAGTTTGCATCCGCCTTTAAAGGACATTTAATAATTTTTGACAGGTGTTAAAAATACTGTTAGATCTAGATCTGATTTTAAAAAGTCTATATTTGACAGGTGTCAAATTTAATTTGGCAGTTCTATAAACTTCTTTGTCGGATTTTAAATAACAACATTTTTACACACTCAACTGCGAATTGACGCAACTGATATTTAACAGAAACCGACCATTTCTCAATGGACTTTACTAGATAGGGTCGGAGGAACGTCTGTTCGACAGGGAACCCCTATTGACACTTTTGTCAAAATGTTGAAAATTATTTAATATATCTAGTAAAATATCAGTAATATAATGTTTTTTCTGTAATATACCTTTTACTATAAACAGAAATGTTCAAATTTCATATCCCAAATGGTACGGAGTAGGGTGTCAATAGGTGCTGACACGAGTTCTTAAAGTGTCAATAGACGTTCCCTTCACCCTAATTTGACAAAAACAACCTGGTAAGAATGCAATATTCTTCTTTATAGGTTATCTTGTGAGACCAGTCAGAGTGGCACCGATCGGTACGGAGATCGGTGGTGTTCCTCAAAAGTTCACGTCCTTTTTCAAAATTGTTTTCCGCTACTGCCACAAACGGTTTAAAAATCTAAATTACAATTTGACTTAATTGACATTTGACAGTAATCGATACTTTTTGATTTACCAGAAACTTTGACAGAAATCAGCTGATTCTAAGAAGGTCGCATCTCAGATCATTATTTACTTATTTATTTGATAAATTACCAGCCCAAAAGAGATTTTATTTATTTTCTATGCGTGTTGAAAAATACCAGCAATTTTTTATTAGAAAATCGTATCTCGAGAACTCAATGTTCGCAAGATGCTGTTTACACTTGCAATTTTCTCACTCCTGTTATGGAAAATCTTGTTGAAAAATTTAAAAGATGAAAATGAAAGTAAATTCTTCATGTAAGCATTTTGTAAATACATTTTCGCGCACTTTTCGTATTAAAAGTGCATACTATTTTTTAATAAAATCCCGTGCCAGGACAAAATCAATTAGAAAATTCCAAAGAGTTGCAATTTTGCAGAAAATCGCTGTCCTTACATAAAATCACTCTTACTCAAACATCAACTATGATACATGGGGTACAGTTGAAGGGGTTAATTTATTAAAGATATTATGATGATAAGAATGATATTTACCTAAGAAAGTCGCACTTGGTGAATTATAAGCTAAGTACTCTTTATTAGATGCCCAAGCGGGAAATTCATTTTGCTTCAAAGCACCATTTTCACCTTCTTCCTCACCACGTTTCCATGGTAAAACTGTCTCAGTAGCTGTTGGTGTTGTTACTCTTTCATCTCCTACATGAATTTCAACATAAGGCAGAAATTGTTCATTAGTAAGGAATTTTCAATTTAAAAGACATTATGGAATTTCTTTGCCATATTTTTAGAGGATCAAAGAAATAAATACGAGTATTTTTAAGATGAATTTTTCTCACACACACACCACCTGAATAAGCTTTTCGTTGTAAATAGTAATAAAAAAAAAAACACAATAAAAATCGAGTAGGATGCAACTCTTTCAGTTACATCGTATTTAGTTAATAAGTTAGTATTTCTCCTCCAAATAACACAAAAATTCTGAAGAAATTCAAAATGATTCTCAATGCTTTTCAATTAAAACAATGAAGAACGAATGCTGCAATTAAATTGAAACAAAAAGGACTTATAAAACAAACACATTTAAAAGGAGGAAAAATTTAAATCACTTTCACTGGGGTAAAATTTTTGCTAAAATCACTTTGCATAAAAAGAAGTCTTGTATTCAGAAGTAAACTTTCGAAATTTAAACATTGTTCGAAGAATTGTCGAATATTCCCAATTGAAATTCGAAAAAAATTGAATGATTGATTTCGAAATTGGGTTTTAAACGTCAAAAAGACATTGGAACTTTTTGGTAATTCTGCAAGGTGGCGCATGTAATTTCCTGTCACATCATAATTCCCTCGTAATTACAAAGCCACTCGTTTAATCAATCTTCCCAAAACTTGAGCTAAAACTAAGTATAAAATTCGAAATTGAGTTCAAATTTTTCAAATGTCAGTAGGGGAAAATACACTCCCTTCGAACGTTCATGCCTTCGAATAATATGAATTTTCCTTTATTTTTCCTAAGAAACTTACACATTTCTATTAAATATTAGTTAGCTTATTACCAATTATTGATAATTATGTGAGAAGTATCTGTAAGTCTCTTGGGAAATATAAAATAAATTTTCATTATTCGAAAGCATGAACGTTCGCAGGGAGAGTACTTTCCCCTAATATTATGCGCAGTTATTTACCTTTCAGCCGAGACATTCGTATTTTATCTGCCTAAAGGTGTCTCAGCTAAAAGTCCAATAATTTACATCTGTTTGCAGAAAATGTCGCCGCTGTTTATTGAAACTGAATTTCGAATTACCCGATTCAGCACGAATCTAAATTCTGAACTCTTCACTGAACTTAACAACAGCTTGATGCGCCATCTACTAACGATTAAAGATTCCTCAGAAAAGCTATTCAAGTCAACATCAGGAGGGGAATTCTGTAATGCTCTGGCAATGCCATATGACAAATTGGGTTTGAATCTCAGGAGATCTTTTTCGAAAATGCGATTCTGTATTCGTGGCATTACCATTTCAGCTCACGTGACATTGTCAGAAGTCACATATTTGAGATTTCTGGCAATTAAAATGACAATGAATGTTATTAAACAAATCAACCAAGACAGACTTTATTTGCATAATATCACTAAGTAAAGGCATTTCATAAAAAATCAGTGAATTGCATTTTCGAACTCATATGATATGTCAAATAAAAGCTCGATTGGCATTGTCAGGTTTCGAACTCACGCGTGATAATGCCACAAAAATTACAGAATTCCCCTACTGGTAGTAACACGATTACAGAATCACTTCATCGAAAAAGCTCTCCTGAAATTCGAACGAAATTTGTCTTATGGCAAAAGCTTTACAGAATTTGCCTACAGAGAACGCTCTTTCGATATCGAAATTTCGACCAGAAAGTACCACCAACGCTCTGGCGGCAGATCCGCAAACTCCAGTTTGTATTTTCGAAAGGTTACTTCTGAATACAATTATCACTCAATAAAAAGGATTTAATGTGAAAACTTTTCAGGTTGTGAGGGGACTTTGGTAGAACATATTGCACATTCACAACTACAAAAAGAAAAACATAAAAAAAATCAAGACTTATACCTTCGGATTCTTTAGACAGTCGCTTATCTTCTTCAACGGGATTTTTATCAATTTCACCTACAGTGAAAAATATAAAAAAAAATAAAATAAAATTATGTGAGATAAAAAACGTGCGGTTCTTTTAAATTTTTTTAATTGCATTTCCTAACCACCACTTCCGCATCCTGAAGCTCCCTATATGAATTGAGTTTCTTTTGTTAATTTTGACACAATTTAATTATTATTAATTTAATACAAAAAAAAACTCCTCAAAGTCTTCAGAGAGCTTCAAGCGTGGTTTTTTCGTTAGAAAATGCCAATGACATTCATATAAAGGGTTTTTGTGGGAAAAAATAAACATTTCAAGAGAGGAATATTGTATTTATATCACAAAAAATATGAACAAACATGTATTTGGCAATATGCTATGGAAATATGTACAAAGAATATGTGAAAATACTTTCCCATCAATCTCGCAGAATGATATTAAATTCATGGAAAATGCAAGAATATTTGAAACATGCAGAAAAATGCGGAAAATACTGAAGATTAAATGAATGTATTTACACAAAAGTAAAAGCTTTAAATTAAATGGAAAACCACGATGAAAAATTTACAAAAGTTTTTTTAATTAAAGAATATATCCATTTACAACAAGCTCCTAATTAATTCTGCACTAAAAAAGCCTCATCTAAATTATCTAAAAGCGTCCAATTGCTGTTTATTTTCATAAGTTTGCAAAGTCTGCAAGCTTTAATTAGTTTTTGTTTTTTTTTTTAATTCTTTTATGTAAATAACTCAAAATGTAAAACGAACATGACAGTTGTTTTCTTTCGACTGGACAATAAATTTCCAGTAAAAATATACAAGCAATTTTCCAAAACTAAATAATTATATAAAATCCAATTTCAGCTTAATTAATTTTTTTTTCAAAAACAAAAAACAAAACAAAAAAACAAACCAATTGGCTTTTGGCTCAACAAAAACATCATAAAAAAAAATTTCCAATAAAACGAATTAATAATTTTTTTAAGAACTGGGCGTCTTTGAATTAAGAATAAAAACAAATTTCTGGCTAATTTCAACACGTACCGAAATTATGGTACGAATTCTCATGGCGCCAGGGAAGAATAAGTTCAGCTGCCGTTGGAGCAACTTCCTGACTTGCTTCACTCTCATTTAGACTACTTTTGGAAGCGTAATGCTTTACGAAACGAGCCTTGGACGCATCAAATCCCGGTAGATTCGCAATGTTGGCAATTAGAGAATTATAAGACGGCGCTGAGACGTGTAATGGAAAAATTCAGACATAACATATAATGCTAGGATCCTCATCCTTTAACGTCTTACAATGTTACTTAAAGAATTGTAATAGCAAACTTAAAAACAAAAAAAAATCACACAACGTAAAAGAAAATTAACAAAAGACAAATTTTCCAACTTAAAAATTTAGTTTCGTTTCAGCTGAGAAAAGTTCTTCAATTTCGAGTTTGCTTTTAATTTAGGGGAAAAGCTCTATAATCGTTACAGTTGAAAAACTGTTAGCCGAGACACAAATCACAGGCGAAGTTGTATACAGTAGAGCCCTGATATAGGCCATTTTTTTAGGCTTCTTCATTATGGATTACAATTATCACAACTACTCAATAAAGTTTCCCAAAAATATTAAAATAATTATGACAACATTGCATGTCGCGTACTAAAAAACATAACCTAACTTAAAATCAGTGTTTTGAAATCAGCGATTGATAAATTGTGGACTATAGAGCGATGGCCTATAGCGGGGTTCTACTGTAACAATTTACTGTTATGTGCCTCAACTAAGCATAAGATCTTCAGTAATACAATGTATCATTAACTGATTTAAGGTTATGTACTAAAGATTTTTGGAATAAGCTTTACCTTTACACCTATTCCTCTCGTTCAGTAATAACCTTCTCGATTTGAGAGCTATCTCTGGTTGAGGATTTTCCTTTACCGATTCTAAGGTGTATCAGAGAGAATTTACCTAAAAACCCGTTGGAAGTTCGAACGTTTAAACCAACGAGTTACACAAAAAGAAGTGATTAAGTTCATGAAAAGGACATTTATCTTAATAAAATTGCAATTCAAACATTCTGCCATCCTGAACACTGTTGTTGAAATTGTTGACGATTGAAGTGTCAAGAATATCGAAATTCGAAATGGCAGAGTAAACAGCGCTAAAGCGTCGAATACGTTAACTTCCACTTTGGGCTTCAGGTAAACTTTCGAATAGTTTTGGCTTAGCTTTGGAGTGGCTTTGTCTCTTCGAAAGGTTATTACTGAACGGAGCCATTCCCACCCTTCCAAAACCATGTTTTTTTGTTTATTTCGAAAATAGCTCCTAGAATTTTATTCATCTTTGAATATGTTTGGAGGTAGTCAAGGTGAATTTTTCGTCCTCAGACAACTATGTTCGAAAATCATTTCGATACGGAATTTTCGATGGTCAAAGTTAAACCACTTTGGACGGCATATTTTTCAATTAATTTGTTTAAATTTGGATTTTTTTTTAAAGACCTTGCAATTTCCAACCTGGCTGAATATATTTCAAAAATCTCTTTTATTTACTTGAATAGTTTAGCATTTAGGGCATGGGGCAGTTTCACAAATTAATGGCCTTCGAAGATACAAAATTTTGACAAATTAATACATGAAAATCAGTAGGAATTTCAGTTGCCTGAACTATCCAACCCACCCCTGCATAGAATATTTCAAATGTTATTAAAGAAACAATACAAAATTATTTAAAAAAAAAGGATCTCAGTAGCGCAATACGCAAGACCGTTGGCTCTTGGGCGGTTAGATCACTGACTGACTTCATCTGGAGGGGTATTCTGTAACAGTATGACAATGTCATATGATAAGTTTTCATGGTAAATTCGAGAGTAGGATAAATTTAATATCCAACGATCATCAAAGTTCCATTGCAAACAGCACTATGAAGCTTTTATTAATTGATATGAGATGATTTTTTTATTGTTTCTCCCGAATCTACCACTTAGAAAATTATAAATTTGTCATATGACATTGTCATACTGTTACAGAATTTCCCTACTGGTCTTTATCTCTGTTTTCATTTGGTGATGAGAAGTGACCTGTCGGAGCTTCCTGTGATAATTAAAAGTAGTGCATTTTATGTCTTTTCCCTGACGTTTGCTCTCTGAAGAACTATAATGCCCCAAAAGAAGATCTCATTCAGGATTGAAACGTTGGCAAAATAAAGTCAAATTGAAGAATAAAGAATTAGACTGAATTTGTCACTTTGACTTCAGCTAATAATACAAATACAGTTGAAATAGTTCAAATACACCACTAAAGCGTCGATCAATGGAGACCATTTTCTCAACATTTTCACGTTTCAGACGATTCTGTGAGAAATTATGTCACGCTGTTTGTACGTCCGCTTGTCTGTCCGTCTGTCGGTCCAGCCGTTATCACGTTTAGCGCCCAAAACGGTTAGAGACAGATACTTGAAATTTTCGAACACCCTCCTATAAGTCGACCCTAAGACCATTAATATGCCCTTCATTTTCCCCCCAACCCATCCCGGAAAGCTTATCCAGGCGAACATTTCGTCCTTATACGAAAAATCCGTTGAATCCCTCCTAATACCGTTTTTTCAAGGTCAAAGCTTAAAAAGGTTCTAGAGAACGTGTTTCTTAACCGAACATTACTTCTCAAACTCCACAGAGAAACCTGAACTCCTGGAACCTGAAAACTGAACCGGTTCTAATCAGTTGTGAACCAATTCATAATCGATAACTCATTTTTATCCGAAAATGAATTCCATTACTCTTAAGCTATTTTGGAGTATATTTCTAGTGATTTATAATTCGGTTTAAGTCGGATATGAATCGGTAAACGCTAAATGTAGCGAAAGTGTTTTTAAGGTATAAAAAGTGCTTTTAGTTACGAATTCGAGAATTTCGCAAAGTATGGGACATTTTACAACATACTTTTAGATATGTTATACAGATTACTTAGGTGGATATTTCGTCTAGATGCGAATATACGGTTAATTTGTGAATTATTAAAAAAAAATGGTTTTCAAAGTCACTAAAAGAGAGTATTTCTCAACTGTATGGTTGTTTGGGGTGGTTAAAAAAGTATTGAAATTTCTGACTATTATGAATCGGTAATGAATTGATTATAAACCGAAAAGGATTATCGGTCCTCTTTTCGATTTTCGGTTTTCTGAGGGATTTCTAAATCTATTAAAATCGGTAATTAACCGATACTTCATTTTCATTCGAAAATTAATTTTATTACTCCCAAGCCTTTTCGGTGATTTATGATTCGGTTTAAATCGGTTGTGAATCGGTAATCAGTAAATTATGCAAAAGTGCTTTTGAGGTATAAAGTGTCTTTAGTCACGATTTCAAGTATTTCGCAAGCCATGGGATAATTTGTCACCTCTTTTTAGATATGTTTTAGAGGTTACGTAGGCGGTTATATTGTCCATATGCGAAAATACGGTTGAAAGTACTCTAAAAAATGGTTTTTCAAAGTCACTAAAGAGAGTATTTCTCAACTGAATGGTATAACATTTGGGCTCGTTGGAAAGGTCTTGGAATTTCTAATGATTATGAACCTGTTTCAATCATTAATGAACCGGTAATGAATCGGTTATAAACCGATAAGCATTATTGGTTTCCAATATTCCTCATCGATTTTCAATTTTCGGTTTTCTAAGGGATTTCTAAATCGGATCAAATCGGTTGTAAATCGGTAAATACTATATTATCATGAATTCGAGAATTTCGATCAATGATTTGACGATCAATGTGCTTCTGCCCTTGCAATTGAAGAACTTTTCAACAGCTTGAACACGAAAGAAACATTTTGTGCACCTAAATTGCCACAATTTTGAGATAGAGGAAATAGTGAAAATGTTAGAGAGAAAGAGAGGTACAAGTACAAATAGATGGAAAGAGTTTTCCAAAAAGAACACACACACACACACAGCAAAAGTCTTTAAGAAATAAAGCTTTCATGATGTGTTCCAATTTCCTTTTTTTTTCGAAAGTGTGAAATTTTCATTTCACTTTTCAATCATGCTGATTTTTTTTTCGTGTGTGATGAAGATGATTCTTTTTACCATGCCACATTTAATTTGCATTCTGACAATTAAATTATGGGATTTTTTTTTCAGTATATAAAATTATTTGTTCAAAAGAGACGCCTAAAAAAATCATTCAATTTGAACAAATTCAGAGACTCTAAAGTGGGAAAAAATAGAGAAGGGACTAACACAAATCACCAAAAAAAAAACTTAGATAGATGTTTAAATAAGTTCAATTGCGGTTTTTTTTTTGCTTTTCAAATTGAGGAGAAATTTAGTAGAAACAGAAATGAAACATGAACATGATAGTTAATTTTTATCACGACTTTTCTTTAAAAAAAAATGTTTTTTTTGAGTTTTGTCTTTGTACACAATAATATTTACCCAGATTAAAGTTCATTTTATTAAGTGGCAAACCAAAGATTAAAGCGCTTTTTACGGTGTTTGTGTGATCAAAAGAAAAGAAAAAAAGAAATCAAAGACAAAAATTAATTTCGAATTATTTGATTTTTCGAACAAAAAAATTGATTTTTCTCAATTCAAACTAAAATTTCAATTTTCCCTCCAAAAACAAAAACTGAAAGCTTTTTCTCTAATTTAATTTTTTAGTATTTCTTCCCTTATTATCGTTTTTACATTCACACATTTATAAAAACAGCAAAATATCCACATTATCTTCCCAATTGAGTATTCAAGAATGAATTTTCCTAAAAATTTTGCACGAATATCACAAAATATTTTTTTTTTTTAGGTTATATTTGATAAAATAGTTGGAAAACTTACGTGATGCCTTTGCTGTGAATGTTAATCCATCGTCCCAGTCTTCATTTGCATTTGCAGGAGCAGCAGCTTTTTGCTTAGGATCTTCCTCAACATCCTCATGCAATACCTCATTGATGTAGTCAACTGAAAGTGCAATAAACTCAATTTACTTCCATTCTCTTGAATTCTGTCAAGACAGTGTCTGTTATTCAGAAAAGACATTAATTTATGCCAGAGCATGTCTCATTTGTTGAGCAAGAAATGACTTCTAAGGCAGGGATTATGTAGCATGTAAGAACAACAGCAGACTGTTGCTGAATAGACAAAACTAATTACGATCTTCATTTGAATTTATCATTGAATAGGAAAAGATAATTTGCTGACACTCTAATTAAGGCAAAAAGGTAGGGAATTTACTTCCAATAGATGAATCTATACATAATTCAGAGATATTCACATACAAGAAACTTTATTCTTAATCAGACAAAAAATACGAAAAAAATTAACATTTGAGGTTATGTTCAGAATTTTTCAGCTTTAATTTATCACAAAATTATGAACTTCAAATGCACTAAAATAAATTAATAGGATAATATCTCCCAAATCAAATCAAAAGCTACAATATAATATTAAGAAAAATAGCTTTTTTAAATCTTTTAGGTTATGTTCAGAATGTTTGCTATTTTTGTTCTCTCAACAATATTTCAAAAAAAAATTAAAATAGCTCATAATAGGCTATGAAAGATCTTTCACTTAAGTCAAATCTCAATCAAATTAAATAAGTAATTAAAAAAAAAGATACCATTAAAATTTTTGAGGTTATGTTCTGAATATATTTGCTAATCTTATCATTCTCAATAAACTCTAATTAAATAAATAAAAACTAATAAAATAATAAATAATAAATCAATATTTGAACTAAATAACAATGAAAAACACTATAATTGAGAATTAGAAATGATGTGGTGTTGTTTTTTAAGTTGAACTTGGAAAAAATTCCCACTGACTTCACCGAGTGATAACATCATCTTCACCGAAAAATTGACAAGTGAAACACATAACCTCAAAGTGATCCTTTCACGTGAATCTATCGCAAGCTACAGAATCTCTTTTGCTATCACTTCAGTTAAGCGTTCATCAATTTTGACAGGTGATCACTTCACAGAGTTACAGAATTCCCCCCCAGGAATGATAAAATATGCAGAGTTCACAATGAATTAAATCTTGGTAATATCAAAATTGTTAACAATTTTCGTGATTCTAAAATTAACACTCTGATTGACAGTTATTATTGATAACCAATAATAAACTCAATCATTAAATCAATATTTTAATTATTAATTCAATTATTTATATTTTTAATTCTTATTATCCTTAAATTAATATTTGCATTTTGTCAGGTAATAATCAAAAAATATACTTTTTCTGTTAATAAGCTTTAAAATATATTCAAAAATTTCGAAGGGTAATATCAAAAATCTACGGGAATCGAAAAATCCCTAGACATTTTTTAATAAGTTGGGAAACATTTTTAAAGTAAATAATAAAATAATAAATAAATAATGAATAAAAAATTAAAAAAAAAAATTTGCAGCCCCATAATGTATTAGCTATGTACAGAGACATGAATTAACTAAATAAATAAATAAATGAATATAGTAATCTTTATTTTATATGTATATTTTGAAGTAATTCA
This sequence comes from Phlebotomus papatasi, assembly GCF_024763615.1. NCBI lineage: Eukaryota > Metazoa > Arthropoda > Insecta > Diptera > Psychodidae > Phlebotomus > Phlebotomus papatasi. The sequence continues at coordinate 85,154,968 of NC_077224.1, read as the reverse complement.
TAATATCTTTACTAATACTAATCAAATGATAATAATAAATAAATAAATAAAAATAAAAAATTAAAGAAAAACATGATTAAAAAGTTTACAGAACAATATTTTATAAAAGTATTTGAAAATTCATATTACCATTTTATGTTTCTCTGTGTTCTCGGTTGTAGACTTTTTATGTATTATTAATGAAACCTTTTTAGAACCAAATCGATTTTCTTAGACCCGAAAGAGAGTAATTAGAATACTAATGAAAAGGACATTGGGCAAAAATGTATGGAAGTTGATCTATGTGGCGACCACAGACAGGACTAGGCGCATTTTATTGATAATGGTGTAGGATGAAAAACTACCGAGACCCAGGACGATATTCGCCGGGAGTCCTTGTAAAAACGCCTTTATCCTTTCAAAAACATACTATCTTGACATTGCATTACTCAAGAACGGCCGCACCGATTAAGATGAAATTCGGTATGGTGTCAATATGTGACTTAAGCTATTTATCCATGGTTAGTACCCCCTTCCCCCACCCCTCCTTCCAGTAGCCCCTATACAAAATGTGAACTTTTTTCATTTTAACTTTCCTCTGAGAAGCAGTAGAAAGCTGAAACTTGGTATGAGATCAAGGTTTATTAAAGGTTCCTTAACCATGTATATAGGCTCTTCCCCCCTTCACTCCTTCTTGTAGCCCCCATACAAAATAATGACTTTTTTCACTATAACTCCTCTATGAAAAGAAGTAGAAATCAGAAACTTGGCATAGGATCAAGGGTAATGGAAGGCTTTTTAACCGTGTATAATGTACGTTTCTTACCGCCACCCCTTCCTGCAGTTCCCATACAAAATGAGGACTTTTTCCACTATAACTCTTCTCTGAGAAAAGGTAGAAAGCTGAAACTCGGCCCGGAAACAAGGTTTATGGAAGGCTATTCAGTCAGATAAAATCTAATTACGATTTCAAAAGAAAATAAATGAATAAATCACACTTAGAAAAGTAAGTCAAAATATGTAATGATTCTACTGAAATCGAAGAATTCAATGGGGCCATATTTCTCTCTATAACACATGAAATGTATCAGAGATACATATTATAAGATCATTAAAATTTGTTGAATAGTTTCGAAACTTAAAATTTTTCTTATTGTTTGAAAACTTTGATGACCTGGAGTGACCTTTGCGGTCGACTTGTGATCTTATCTATAACGTTGTTTTGTAGGATTTTTCGAAACCTTTAGATTGAGTATTCATTGATTAAATTCGGTTGATAAATCTCTGAGATATAAGTATTAAAGTTTTGACTTTGAGTCCTTATGTTGCAATGTCCTCCTACGCATGTTATGCATTGAAAAGACATAAGGGAAGTGTGCCAAATTTCGGCCAGCTTCTAATTTCGGCCACTTTGAGTGTAATTTCGGCCATGGAAATAAATTAATTAAAATGATGTATGTTATCTTCGAATAGTCAATCAATTCATTTTGCTTTTGAAAATTTATTCATTTTAAGATTTATTAACACAAAGACAGTTAAATTTTAGGTATAATTTGAATTTAAATTGCGTTGTAAAAACTCAATGTGATAAGTCTTACAAAAAATGTGACAGATCGATTGTGTTTCTAGCAGTCTTACGATTTGTGGTGAAATACAGAAGGTTTTCCTTCGGTGTTTTTCATGAAAATTGATTAGTTTTCATTAAAGATTGTTTCTGTTTATGTTAATAGTGAATCAGTCTTTAAATTTCAGGTACAATTTCCCAGCTGGATCCTGTATTTCGCGTAAAAAAAGTATATACTTTGTGAGCGTCTCTCTGTAAGCGGTAGTGTTGCCTATTCAGGCAACATTTTTTGTTTTCCTAAATTTCTTATTCATTTTGTTTTTTTTTTCTTCAATTTCTGAGTTCTACAATGTACAGAGAAAAAACAATCCCTTCTATGAAAAAGATTATGTGGAAAAGGCCTTGGAAGAGTTCAGGAAGGGCAAATTGCTACGGGAATCTGCGCGTAAATTTGAGATGCTACTCTTCAGGTCATCAGGACAAATTACACGGATGATCTCAGGGCTTGAGTCATATAAACGTATCAAACTAAATATTAAACTCGTTCCGTTCGACGTTTTGAAATTTTCTATCCGTTGCGTCACAAAAGGTGGTCAGAAAAAAGGTGGCCGGTATTTCACTCAAAGTGGCCGAAATATTACCCAAAGCAATGTCCATATTATTATTAATTTTTTAATATTTTAGGAAGTGATTTAAAGAAAACAAAGATGATAAACTAGTTTTCAAGGTTCCGCACAACCTTCCCGAAAAGGAAGTAACAAAAAATATCAATATGAATTAAAAATATGGCATTTCAAACTTAGGACTTCGACGCTTATATGCAACTATGCCAAAATTTGGCACACTTACCCTATGCTTTTATATCCATTTCGAGAATATGCAGTCATTTGCTATATTTTACGTTACAATTTATGTTTTCCCTTAAAAAAAAAGACAGTGCAAATGCGCGCATTTCGTATAAGAGATTATTTTTCTTCCACGAAAACCGATTTTATGCTCTAGAACTTTTTCCCCATAGTTTAGAACTTTGATCCCGGAACAAAAGTTGTTGCCTTTACAAATACCTATCCAATGATATAGGTTTCATTGTTGATCGCACCATAGACCACTTTTGCCCATTGTCCTTTAGGTCAATTACATAAGCTGTCCCAGGTCCCGCTTGAGTTAGTTCGAACAATAATAAAAAGTGGACAACTTATTTGGAATTTCATGATTCTCGATAGGATTGAAAGTTTGTAAACGTAAACGATACCAATAGACTTATGAAAGCCGCAAATCGAAAAAATAGTGAGGAATACTTGGAAATTCCCACTAGTTTTTGTTTGTTTACATTCTCCCCGCATTGGCACAGACATCAGCGCCATCTTCACTACTTGTGGTGAATATGGATAACCATTTTTTGGTTATCGAAACTTTCAAAAATGGTTTCCGAAGCTTTCGCAAAATGGTTTCAGAAAGCTCGGGTAAAAATTTCTCCTAGCTCTGTGAGCACTGGGGGGCATATTTTTCAATCGATTTGGTTGAATATGTATTTTTTGGAAAGGTCTTGAAATTTCCAAGAGGATTGCATCGGTCGCAATCGGTAATGAATCGGTTAAGTATTCCGAATTAAAAAATAATAAATCCCTTTGAGAATGACCCTTGACATTTTCAGAATGTTATCACATCTTTTAAGAAAATCAACTAACCGTGTTGCAATTGCTTTGCTGATCCATTTTGCTGAAATTCCGGGAAGGATACATGATTCTGCTTGCTACTGCCATCCTAAGAGATAGAGAAATATTTCAAGAGTCTACTCAAAAAGTCCTTAAAAACATTCCCAATACCTTGTTCAACCTCTTACTCCTCTTGTGATGCTTTCTATCATTCACCATTCGTCGGATATTCATGTGCATCTTGTAATTGACCTAAATACCAAAAAGAAAGAGAGCCATTGACGACAAGTTGAAGGATTTCTTTGGTAATTTTCCCCAAGAAACTAACCTGTGTCGATAAATCCCTGTCATCAACTGCATGGCGACTGTAGCTTAAGCGACGATGCTGCAAATTAAAGAGATGCTCATTTAATCAATTTAATTCTCAGCAATTTCCCGCGAGTTCTTAATTTATTGTAAAAAGTTGCATAAGATAGACACTCAAAGTGTAACTCGAATGTTAGGCTATTCAGGGAAGATGAAAATGCATTTGGGATTAAATTGTTGCTTTCTTTAAACTTTTTTTTTGTTGTACTCTGGAGGTAGCATACACATCACAAATGAGCACATTTAAAGCAAATATAAACACTCAATGAAATATTTTATTCAAAAATAAATATTCACTTTTGGGATTTTATCAAAAGGGAAACAAAAATTTTTTTATATGATTTCTTTGGATTAAAAAACAAATGAAATGGTTTATGAATATTTTTACAGTACATTTTTTTTATGATATTGTGTTATACTTTTGTACATCTCAGTTTATTTAATTTTTTTTTAGCAAAGGATTAGCACTTTTGGAGGAGAAAAAATTAAAACAAAAAGTTAGATGATATAAAGAGGAATTTTAGCATTTTTGTTTTTCAGCAAATACTTCTGCCAAATCCTAAAATTACTCTTTAAAATTTCCATTGTTAAAAAACCAAACAAATCTCCTTCCCTCCCAAATTCTCTTCACCCTCTCTCGACGAACTTTCCCTCTCAGGCTTAAAGTTTTATTTAAATTACAAACAATACAAAAAAACAATTGTGAGAGAGAGAGAAAAAGTCCCATTTAAACACAAGTATATAACACATCAAACGGATTGATTTTTATTTTGTTCGTACCATAGTCAGAGAAGCCTGCCATCGTCAAAAAAGGTCACACCATCAATCATAGGATGAGATTATTGCAAGGAGAAAATTTATATATAGATATGATTAAAAGAAATTTTCTATTTTCCATTTTAGCGATTCATTGTTTTTTTTTTTTTGTTTTTTTGGTTAGAATACAAAAGAAAAGGACAAAACATTGTTAGAAAACAATTTTAAAAAAATACTTGTCAAATTTACAAATACGCACAGAATTTGTTAATGTTTTCTGAGTTTCATTCTCTTATTCAGCTGAAAAAATTGTATTGAATTGTGGGGTTATGTTGAATCTAACCTCAAAGTCATATCTCTGTAAACGTTTCTAATTTTGAGGTTATATTATACTTATGAATGATATACAGTAGAGTCTCTCAAATCTGAATCTCTCAAATTCGAACGCCGTTTGGATTCAAAATGTCAATTGTGAGGTTATGTTAAAAAGTTCGTATTCTAGGTGAATGAAAATCATATTTATGTGCTCCTTCCTGAATGTTTACATACATTATTATCGTATAAAATGAAAAGGAAGTACGTTACCACTAAAACTTCCGAAAAAGTGCGAGAATTTGATTCAAAGTACAATTTAATCTTACACAAATTTCGTTAGTTTTGAAAAAATCGTTCGAATTTGGGAGGTGAGAAATGTCAAAAATACCCCCCGAGCATTCGAATTTAGGAGACTCTACTGTACATGAACAATATGACGTACAGCTTTGTTATTCGGATTATTGGAAGACAATATGACATATGTCCGCTTCGTTATCCGTATGGATTTTTTGAATTTATCCAACGTCTCGAAAATGTAATACAAGTTTTTTGGTAGAATTAGAATAAGAATTTTAAAGAAGATTAAAAAGACACATTTAGAAAATTCTATGCTATTGTAGTTCATTTATCAAACAAAAAACAGGATAATTCATTTTCATTGCTGAACACACATGAATACATAACCTCAAAATTATTTTAAATGTAACCGACAATAACTCTTCCAAATTACGCCGATCCAGATTAGCACTGTAGCACTGTAGGCACTGTAGCATATTGCAGCTTTTATAATTCTCAATGCTCACAAATAATTGTAAGGTTATATTAATTATAACCTCAAATACAGAATGGACAATTTACAACAATTATATCCTTCTGAAAATTTTAAATATAAATATTATATTAAACTCAATTTAAAATATTCCCTAAAACATTTTCAAGTGTGAGGTTACGTAGAGTATAATATGCCGTACGACTGCTTCGACCATTTAGAGGTTAGAATTCACACCAAACTGAACTTTAAATATTTTCCAGAACAAGGTCATTCTTATTCAAGCCCTGAAGATCGCTTAGACCTTTTAGAATTGTAAATATAAACTAAACATAACCTCAAAGATATCATAGAAATTAGAAAGTTACTGTATTAAAGGCCGAATCGTCGCTTTGGCCGTTTAATATATATAACTAAGGCGTACTAAACTCAACTTCAAAGATGTTTTAGGAAATATTAGACTAGGCTTTTACTTTCTAGAGTAAAGTGGTTAAAAATTGTCAAGTCATACTAAAAGTAACCTTAAATCAAATTCTATTATAGCCAGTATCATACAATCTATTATAAGGTTATCCTGAATCTGATTCATAACACTTAGAATTTAACAGTTTTACTAAGTTTAATCACAAAGATAGAATTTAACAGTTTTACTAAGTTTAATCACAAAGATTTATTTGAAAGTATGAGGTTTAACCCATCTAACTCAAAGATATTGTGACGATCGAAACAATGACACAAAAATTACAAAATTCCCATACAAGGACTGTTACCGCCTCATTAAAAAATCCTCCCGAAGGAAATTTCATCAGGGGAATCTTTATAGAAATATAACCAGGTGCTATAGGAATTTTCCTCCACAAGTCTCCAAGATTACCCATAATAGGACTTCGAGTGGAATTTTTTTACCCACCAAAGAGTGGAAACTTTTCAAGTAGATCAGGGGCTTCTATTGGAATTTTCTTCTTTCGGAAAACGCAGTAACTTCCTAGAGATTTTCAATGGAATTCTTAGAGAAATTTCTATGTGCAATTTCCATTATCGTTCTCAAGGTTTTTCACCGAAATTGCGATATTTACGTCAGGGTTTTTCTCCCTAAAATCTCCGACGATTTTAACAACGAGAATTAAGGTGGAATCTCTGGATAAATTACCTGACTGAGGTGTCGACATCTTCCAAAATCCCTTCGAATTTCCTTGGAAAGTTTTCCTTAAAAATTCCCTCGGAAAATTCGGCAGGCTCCCAGTGAATTCCCGATAAACTCAAGGGGAAATTTTATGGGGAAGTTTCTACCGGATACCGGAATTCTTGAAGACTTAAAGGGGAAATTTCCTACAAGTGATTGGGAAAATACCCTGGCTATTCCTAGAAGAGGATTCCCACAAATTTTCCGAGGTAGAGTCTTCGAGCTTTTCAAGCTATTCTCGAAGATTTTCCAGGGAAATCCAGGGGAAAATTCCTTCCGGAAATACATGAAAATTCCGTGGCGAGTTCAGGAGAAATCCGGGGGAAATTCTGTAAAAGTTAAGCTTATACTTCAGACAAGATATTTTTCTGTTTGCAAAATTTATATAGAACATCGAATATTTTATAAATGAATAGGGCAATTCAAGCAGCCGTATGAGGGAGCAGGGGAGTAAAAAGGGAAAAAATTGAAGAGAGAAATACAAAGATAAGAAATAATATAAAAATAAAAAATGAAAAAAATGTGGGGATTTTTTATGGTTTTTCCCAAGAATTTTCCTGAGAAGTATCCTCGAGTTTTTCCGATCTTTCCCGAAGAGTTCTCAGGGATTTCTTTGAGAAAAGTCCCCTAGTTTTTCCGATCCCAGACTTTTTCATGGCAGTTCACGGGTATATCCCTGGGTAAAGTCTCTCAGTTTTCCTCACCATTCTCGGAAAGTTCCCCGGGATTTCCTTAAGAAAAAGTTCCCGTTTTGTGCCATATTACCATGGGATTCTCCAGGAGAGTCTGAGGAAGATTCCCTAGGAAGTTGCGTTACATGCCAATTCATCTTTGTTACTTGGCCTTCCCCTACTTTTCCCTAAGTACCCGTTGAAAAATTTTCGGTGAGGAAGTGATGACACTCCTTGAGGATTTTTCAGAAGGGACAAGCGTGAGAGGACGCCTCAGAAAATGATGGAAGAAAGTAGTGGATAGTTTTCTTAAGCAACTGGGGGTGCTGTGATACTAGAGGGTGATGGCGGAGAGTTGCCAGGACTGGAAGAGGTTAGTGCGAGAGGTTCGGTCCCTTAAAGGAACGTTGCAGCCATCTAAATAAGTTAGTAGTTTAAAATTGCAAAATTATAGGAAACATAACTTCAAAAATCTCTTAGATTTATGAGGTTATTTTTACTTAAAAGGTCTCTTTGACCTCTTAATGTTTGAAGATTTTCCTAACCTTAATCTTAGTTTTCTCAATACAGTACAGCCCCGCTATAGTCCATATGTATTTGGTTCCAGATTTGACATTTAGGTCGCACTAGTCCATGTCATTTTTTAAAATTATCAACGACTTTTAGTATTGAAATTTCTCGACTGCTTCCACTTTCTTTGCGATTGTGGTACTTGTCCTCGCTCTCTTCATTATGGATCAAAATTGTCACAACTACTCAATAAAGTTTGCCAAATAATTATGACAACATTTTATATCGCGTACTAAAAAACATAACCTAACTTAAAATCTGTGTTTTGAAATCAACAGTCGCTAAATTGTGGACTATAGAGCGATGGCCTATAGCGGGGCTCTACTGTAATTGTTAAGTTATCTGAAGACAATCCCAATGATCGCTTTGGTTATTTAGAACACTAACCTCAAAAATCAATTTAGAGGTTAAAATCAATTTTGAGGTTATTTTTAACATAATTCATAGAGATTTGCATTGTTTAATTTACTGTTCCCTATTTATCTTAGATTAATCTATAAAATGCTATAAAAACGGCACTTAAGTATTACATAACCTAGAAAATATTTTCTTTAGCTTCCTAAATAAGTAAAATTTTAATCTGAAATGATTTTTATTGCAAATTCTTTACTGTTACTATTTCTTGGCATATATTCCAGATAAGTTTTACAAGGTTATGGTCTTCTGGAAAATATTAATTTTGAACATAACCTATATTTCTCTTAAATATTTTCCCTAGCTTTTAAAGCTAAAATTCATTGGGTTTTCAAGCACAAAATAAAACAAGATTATTTCGAGATTCACCTCAAAAATCCTCTCTCAGTTTAGGTTAACTGTAACATAACCTCACTTTTTAATATAACCTCATAGCCTTATAAGAGAATGAAGACACACTTATCATTAATTTTTAAATCAGTTGCAAAAATTTCTTCACTTCAAGCTACATTTGGACAAAAGACTCGTGAAAAGCTACTCTAAGTTATAGAATTACTGTGTTACTTTTCCATAACCTATAACCTTTGGCAATTAGACAACTTTTCCGTGATTTTACGTGCAAAACACATACATTTCAGTGTTTTGTGTATTTAAAAAAAAAACACTCTGACAGAAAATTAAAAGAAAAAAAACTAAAGAATAAATAAAAGAAATGTGACAATGTGCCATGCAAATTGTGGCAGTTGTTCCTTTTAATCACGAAAAAATCACAGAGGAATCTGTTGCAATCAATAAAATTATATACTTTCTAAAAAGAAATCCACACATAATAGTTCAAAATTTCTATCTTTCCAAAAAGAAAATGACTTTAAAAAAAAATGTTATTAATCGAGACAAAATAGCAAATTAAAATTTAACCAAATTTTCTAACCAAAAAATTCTTTAAACATTTTGAATTTTTGTTTTTTATTTTTGCTATTTCACCTCAAAATCAACCTAAATGAAAAATGAACACCTCAAATAAACTCTGAAAATAATCAAAATGAATATTTACCCTTCTCGGTTTCAATTCCTCAGCCAGAAGATGATGAATTTTAGCATCTGTAAGATCCTTCTTTGACGGATTGTAGTCCAATTCATGCATATCCAAGTTCCTGGATGAATTCTCCAAATTCGAAAAGCTTGGACTGCAAAAAGAGAAAATATTCTTTAAAAAAACTTTCAAGTAATCCCTCTCAAAAGAGCTGAAAGTTTAAACTTTGTAAATTTCATTGCTAGAAAAACAAATACCATCTACAGTAAACAACTAACTCAGTGCACTTTCTTTAGACTAAAATTAGATGGAAGAGACAAAGAGAAAATAAACTATTTGAGGTTAAAAATCGGTGAAATGCTGCTGCCGTTGGTGTAAGAATAAAGTTTTGCTGAGTAAAACTAGCTTTTTGAAGTCTTGCATGCTTATTCATTTGATTGCCTATTGAGCTGCAGAATTACAGAAAAGATTAGTCACTGTAAATTACTAAATTTCTGACTTTTCTAACAACTTCGTGTCTGCGATCTAAATAAGCGGATTCTTCTTGACCAAGAAAATTGGTTATTATTCTCGAAATCGCTGAAAAGATACTTAAAAGCTATGAAGCAGTAAAAGGTTATGTTGAAAAGTAAGGTTATGTAGCACATAGCCCTAAAAAGAACTTTCAGGGAATATTTATAATGCCGAAAAACATCGTTCGTATCCTCAATTTCATATCCGAAAAGCTATAAAAGGCCTCTTACAGTTTTGTTCCAATACCTTGGATATTTAAGCATTCTAACCTCAAAAAATCAGAAGGATTTTATTTTCTTATTTCTAATAATTTCATACGTTGTAAAGTGAGAATAAAGACAATTCCAAAACAAATTGAACTGTATTTGAGAAATTTCCGAAGCATTTCAAAGTTTAAATAGTTTTATTTTAAGGTTATGAGTGTGTTGTGAACAGATGTTCAATTGGTTCTTAACCTCAAGAGTTTCGGTGTTTATGCACAGAGAGACGCGACTATCAGAACGAGTGACAAGCAATACTCAAATTTTCCCAGAGTAGTGACAGGAAAAACGCTGCCCCCACCCGGGCTTGAGGTTATGATCATTCTAACCTCACTTTGCAAAGAAACTCCCTAGGTTAGGAGCAGAATGAATTGAAACGTTTTTATTAAGTCATAAACCTATCTGAAAGCTCAAAATTACATGAAACGGGATCTATTGACGTTGACGTTGCTACAAGATAAAATTCTAACCTTAAAAAAAATTTCAAGGTTACATTTGCTTCGCAGTAGACTGATTTTAGTTTAATGCACCTAGATAAAAAGTTTCTCTGCAAACTTCTGTATATTTTTCTCAAATTTTAAGTAAACAAACACAATACAACGGGATCTATTGACGTTGACGTTGTTACAAGATAAAATTCTAACCTTAAAAAAGTTTTTTAAGGTTACATTTGCTTCGCAGTAGACTAATTTTAGTTTGATGCACCTGAATAAAAAGTTTCTCTACAAACTTCTGTATATTTCTCAAATTGACTGTAGAAAAACACAATACAACGGAATCTAATGACATTGACGTTGCTACAAGATAAAATTCTAACCTTAAAAAAGTTTTTTAAGGTTACATTTGCTTCGCAGTAGACTAATTTTAGTTTAATGCACCTGGATAGAAAGTTTCTCCGCAAATTTCTGTATTTTTTCTCAAATTTTAAGTAAATAAACACAATACAACGGAATCTAATAATGTTGACGTTGCTACAAGATAAAATTCTAACCTTAAAAAGGTTTTTTAAGGTTACATTTGCTTCGCAGTAGATTAATTTTAGTTTAATGCACCTGGATAAAAAGTTTCTCTGCAAATTTCTGTATTATTTTCTGAAATTTTAAGTAAACAAATAAAATACAGCGGGATCTAATAACGTTGACGTTGCTACAAGATAAAATTCTAACCTTAAAAAAGTTTTTTAAGGTTACATTTGCTTCGGAGTAGACTAATTTTAGTTTAATGCACCTGGATAAAATGTTTCTCTGCAAACTTCTGTATATTTCTCAAATTGATTGTAGAAAAACATAATAATGTCGATGAAATTCTAAATAAAAAAATTCGAACCTCTAATATTTTCCGTTATACTTTAGCAATTTATGTCCTCTTTTTTTTGCACAAACGACAGAATTACTTACTTCCTTAATTGCTTTTCATAATCTTTAATTAGTTATTGGATACCACGGTACCATTTGAGCAAAGAAGTAAATTTAGATTTTCCTAGGTTATAATAAGTCTAACCTCAAAAACTAAAAACAACAAGCCAATGACAGAATATCTAAATCTGCTCGAACTGCTCGAATAATTATTTTTTTAAAAGTAAAATTAAAACAAGTGATCTTTAAATTCTTTGAATTTTATAATTTATACGAATTAAATTTTAACCTAAAAATTTAAAGAAATTATATGGTCATTTAAAAGGCTTCAGAAATTTCCTTTTTGTTTAATTAAAAAAAAAGTTGACATTTTTTTTGAATATTTCAAGGATTCCAAAGTGAATAGCACTTTAAAATTTTTTTTCACTTGTTTACATCAAAAATTATCAGACCAAAAAAGCAAATTTGTGGTTATGTCCGAATTGTTTCATCTGTCAAAGGAAGAAGAAAAATTAGTTATGATTTTTGTAACGAGAAATAGATGAAGCATTTCATATTTAGTTGAATATTATATTATTGATTCAGAAAATTCATAAATTCCCAAATGTTCCAGTTTTCAAACAAATTTTAGGTTAAGTGCAATTTATTTCAGTAGTCAAGACAAAGAATAAATTTATTTAAAGCCTTTTTTTATTTCTCTAGTAACAGTGAATACTAAATATTTGATCAATTCATGAAATCTGTTTAGAAAATTCAATATTTGAACGGTTCAAGAGTATTTCATAATTGAAAAAGTTTTTGGTTATGTTCTTATTGCTTCAACTGTTAAAAAGCAAGTCAAAATGATATAGGATTTTAAAGAAACAATAGAGGCAATTTTTTTATATTTTTAAGGGTATTTTATAATTGTACATTTCAAGGATATTGAATAAAATTGAGAAATATTCAGTAATCACAAGAAATTGGAGGTTATGTTCAAATTGTTTTATGCTGTCTTTTGTCAAAATTGAGAAGGAAAATCATCTAAAACTTGCTCCTAAAGTACAAAATGCTTAATATTGAACAGAGGAATAGGGAAAAGCGCGCTACCTTCGGACGACTCAAGCTTCGGACAATTCAATTTTTTCTCTATGTTCTTTGTGGATTTCAGCTATTGCGCTTTCAGGAAAATTTGAAGCATTGGACTAGCTATTCAAATATAATATTATAATTGGCCAAATTCATTTATAACACATTGAAAAAAATTATTCGTGCGAAGCATAAATCGTCCGAAGGTAGCGCGGTTTCTCTTTTTAAGTAAATGACCAATTCATGAAAATTTGCTATAATTTGAGGTTATGAGGAGTACGTCATTTCAGCATTAAAAGCAAGAAAGATATATTATCGAAGACTTTCTCATGAAAAATATAGAGAAGGTTTACTGTTCAACAACTTGAAGAATATTAAGAAAATGTGAATAATTCGAGAACGTAAAGCGATCTTCAGACTAGAGGTTTAGCCTAGTTTTCGAAGATTTAATTTTATTGCTTTTTGGGAGGCTAATAGGTCATTTATCTTTAATAATGCAATCCTACGGTAAATTTTTGCTAAAAATCTGGATTAATAAGAAATTGTAGCAGCTAAGTCATATGGCTAAGCCCAGGTTTGAAGTTCGTATAAGATAATTCTCCAACATAACGCTACTTTTCAAGGTACATAACCTTTATTATTTTTTTAAGAGTGAATTATTTTCTATTTTCAAAAAGAAACTTTCAGTGTAAAAAATTGTCAAATAGCATTGACACTTTTTAGGTTATGTCTTATTTATCGTCCAATCTGCAATAAATTTAACCTCCCGAACGTTTAGAAAATTCCCCCCGAATATTTCGAGAATAATGAACCAGGAAGAATCATCTAAAAATAGTTGCAATGTCAAAGCTAAGAAAATTGTCGAGAAAAGTCATAATTATTGCATTATAAGAATGTTTATCGTTGCTAAAAAAAAAGAGAGCTATTGCGGACGCTCTATAAACCTTGTCACATGCACTGAATTACTGGTTTACCAGTTTGTATTGAAGATGGATGTTCCCAACCTTCCGCCCATGTATCCGGCGTAATTCCGGAAGAGGGCACTCATTGACTCGGTACCGGTCATCTGGCCCAGAGTAGATGGATTTCGTCGCATAAAGTCCATTGCATCCTTCATTGTCAACTTCGAATACGTCTCCAGAATTTTAGGTTCAGCACCCTAAAGAACCATTTCCGAAGAAAAAAATCCACTCAAAATCCCGACGAAAAAAAAAGAATAGCTTAAGAGACTTACTTGAAGATCTCTAATGAGATATGGTCTGATGAATCTATTGTCAAATCTCTTAAACTTATCTCTAACATTGTAATTTCCAGTCTTTCCAACAATATCCTCAATTCCCGCCATCATGTGATCCATAAACTGAAAGATAACAGTCAAAGATTTTAGTCAATCTCTCTTGGACATTTTCTTCAATCCACATTTGTTACCCTTTCATGAATTCTCTCATTCATGGATGGTTTCTTCTTTTCGGCCCGTTTAACATTGAGAAACTTCACCAGTGGCTTTATGGTGATCCCCTGGCCGAACACAGTAAAATAGATGACGGCTATTGTTGTTGTCACGAACATTCTGTGATACTCCACTCTTTCGTTTATTAGGAGCACCAGAGCAAAGGCCACAGCACCACGGAGACCTTCATTGGACATCACAGACACAAAATCAATTCAATTCACCAAAATTCAACTCATTCCAGCCAAAAATAACCAACAGAAATAAATAAGGACACATTTAAATACTTATTTTTTGTAATAAATTAGAAATATAACAGTAAATAATCAAGAAATTAATAAAGAAACAGTGCAAGTTTCATTATTCAACAAATTTTATCGAACAGTAAATCAATCACACAGCTTAATAAAAGAAATTACCATTTTTAATTTTGCATTTTTTTTCATAAAATTCATCATTGTGGCTAAAATAATAATCCGATTATAACAAACTTGACCATTTTGGAAAGGTATTGGTATTATCTATAAATCCTCTAAACATTCTAAAGTCGTTAGACTACTGAAAAGGTTATTTTTTCCTTTTTTATTTTATTTATTTATTTATTTTGAAGAAAAATTTGACTTGGAAAATTATACTTGGAATTTCGTGATTTTCTAACTCTTTAGTGTAGACAAAAGAAGAAGACCACGAAGAAGTACTCGTGACTGTAAGGCTTGTTACTTCATCGTGATCTTTATTTACATCTGTCTTTGCCCATCTGAAATAGCGAGAAAATCTCAAAATTCTAAATTAGAATTTATTCTATGTTTTGAATGTGAAAGACCCCATGCAGTGAAACTTTTAATGTTTCATAGTTTTGATCCTTTCAAACAGATTAACACTTAAGCGTATACTTCGGGAGAGAAAGCGAGGAAAAATAATTAAAAAGCAGCGGAGGAAGATCATTTTGATAAAATTGATTGAATAAAATGATCGCTTTAGGCGCATTTGAATTTAAAAAAAAATGTATTGAATTCGTATTTGATACAGATTTATAATTGATACATATTCGAAAAGGATGTCGTAGGACTTTTACTCAATTTTTTAAAGATTCTTTTTGACCTTTTGAAGTTTGAAAATTTTGATAATTTGAAAAAATTAATTTTGGATAAAGGACTTATCGTATGCATCACCATTTTTGAAGCAATCACCGCAATCACTTATCCAATCAATTTCAACAAATTGATTTTCCTCCGCTTTCTTTTAATTATTTTTTTATGGTTTTCTCTCCCGAAGTATGTACTTAACTGTTGATCTCTTTGAAAGAATCAAAATGATAAAGGTTCAAAAGTTTCACTGTATGGGGTCCATTACTCGGATCGTGGAAGTTATACCTTGAAGAAGGACCAAAGCTATGATCTATGACTTTTTGAAATTACTCCAAATTCCAAGTACATAAAATTACCGAAAAAGACGCTATTATGTAAATTATTCTTATCAAATCATATTTCATTGTTAAATATTTTCGATAATAGGTTATATATCCATCTGTTCAATAACATTAGGCGCGTAAATGAAAGATCTATTACGATTTTACAAATTTTTAGTGCAAACGCAAGAGAGATTTTTTTTCATTCATTCATTTTCAACCGCTTATCCCTATTGGGGTCGCGGGCCCATGACATCCAATCTAGCAGCCCACGCCTGTCGGTCCTCCGCCACTTCAGGAAGATGTTCGGGTTCGATCCCGAGGCGTTCCAAGGCAAGATTCTGAATTTGATTCAGCCACCTTGTCCTAGGTCTGCCTCGAGGCCGAGGTCTCCTCACAATGGCTTGCATAGAGATTTAGTTCCAAAATCTAAATGTTGCACATCAAATTTTCCGGTCTCTATTAACTGATCCTGATCATTTCTTTTCGGTCAAACATACAATCTTTTTAAATATTGATACTGCTTGTAATTTGAGACAGCTCGTAATTTTGGACACTTTGAAGGTAAAGTCGGACACTTCAAATTAATTAATTAAAATTATGGAATTATCTTTCAATATTTAATGATTTCTATCTAAATATTAATTCTTTTTAGAAGATGTCAAGGCTAAATTCGCAAAATTTTGCCTATAATTTGGGTTAAAATTGCTTTGTTGAAACTTCAGTGTGAGCGACGGATGACAGAACTTTGTGTTTAGTATTAAAATCTGTAGACATTGCAAGATAAACAAGAAGAAGATTTGGTAAGTTGGGTTCTTTAAATGAACGACAATATGCATCTTGTTGAGGCGGATTAGCTGTCCGAAATTCCAAACAAAATGTCCAAGATTGCAAGCAAATTGTCCAATATTATCATCAAACATATCTCTACATTTTATTTGTTTTTAAACGTATTAAGATTAATTCAAAACAAAAGAAAAGACAATAAAAAGCTTGCCAAAGATCAAGCAACACTTCTGAAAAGGAAGTAGCAAAAAACTACAATTTATTAGAAAAATTATTATTTTTCTGTCAGAGACTCAAGGAATTTAAGAAAAAAAAAGCCAGTAACTTTATCATGAAGCTGTTTTCCATCAGTGATTGAAAAAAAAAAGAGAAAATAAAAACAATCTAGTGGATAGTGTCCATCAGGGTGTGAATAAGTCTGCCACTCACGGTACACTTTGAGTGCGATAAGTGCGATCTTGGAGACTGATTGCTGCAATCTGTGCAATCAGCGCAATTTTGGAGACTGATTGCTGCAATCAGTGCGTTCAGTGCGATCATGAAGACTGATTGCCGCGATCAATGCGATCAACGCGATCTTGGAAACTGATTGCTGCAATCATTGCGTTCAGCGCGATCTTGAAGACTGACTGCCGCGATCAGTTCGATCTTGGAGACCGATTACTGCAATCAGTACGATCAGCGTAATCCTGGAGACTGATTGCTGCAATCAGTGCGATCAGCGCGATCTTGGAGACTCGCGCGATCCGTTACGATCTGCCTAGGAGATACTACACGGCGCTCTTTAGGAGATAACTGCCGTCCATTAGTGAATTTTAAAGTTACTCCTATACTTCATGTGAGAAACACATGGGGATTTATAATTCGCGTTCGATTGAATAAACAAGCTTGCTGAATAACAGGCAATTTTAATGATTTTTCAAAATATGATGAATCATTTGCCCTTAATATCCTAGACTAAATCACAATTTTCTCAAAAGTCTTGCCTGATACGAAATTATGATGTCTAAAATCGTATAAGGAATATGAAACTAAAAATAAATTTCCATTAAAGAACTTGTGATAAAAAATGGTTTAAAAATCATGAAATAACAAAAAAAATTAAGCAAAACAAGGGTAGGTGTTGGTAATGTTACTCAACTTGAGATACCAGAAAATAACTTGAGATTAAGAATAATTGTGCAGCTAAATTAAGAACAAAATGCCGTAATTAATTGATCAAATAAAACACACCTCATTCAAAAAAAGGAGCAGGCAATCACACGCACACAACACGCAATATTTAATCGTTCAACTCACCCCCATAAGACATCACAAATTGATCCACTTTGGATAATTTGTGGAGTCTAAATTGATTAGCAATCGCCACGAGAAGTATAACACCTGCGAAACAGAGACAAGAAAAAAAAGGATACACATCAGTTGTGAATTTCAAATAATCCGCAAATTAAAAGTAAACCTTCCTGTCCCGAAGGATCACAAAAGTGACCACCAAATATTTACCTATTATCCGAAACACGGTGCAAAAGAGAATTGTCAGGAGGACAAACCACGTATTCCATTCGTGGGTATTGTTGACCGTAGCCACTCCCAGGAACATGAAAATAATCGTTTCGGCGGAGCTGGACAACATTTTCAGGGCATATTTGACAGTGGTATGAGATTTGTGGGATATATTTGCCTCCACGTAGTTCTTCATAGTTATCCCGCAGAATGTTATTCTGCAAAATTGTGCACAAAACTCCCCTAAGTATTGTCCATCACCAAAACCCCATTTTCAATTTGCAATTGGAAAATTTTGTGGAAATTGATACTTACGCCAAAATACCACTCATATGGAAAATTTCTGCATTCAAATATGCCAAATATGCCATCACAAATATGAAAATTGGTTCAATTACACGAACATGATCCGTGAATCTTGTCACTAGCCCAGTAAGGAAACCCCAAATTACGCCTGTTTTTTTTTTCGAAAGAGAGAATAATACAAAAAATCAATTGAATTTAATGCTCATTGTTAATGTAAAGTGATTTTTTTGCAAAATAACTCCTTTTAGTAAACTTTGCAAATTGAAATGCAAAGTGCAAACTTTACACTTTGCAGCTTGCAAAAATCTAAATTGCATCGTTAAGTCCAAGGAAATTAGAACTTTAAATGAATTATGGATCTCACAGAAAATTTAAAATTGCTTTGCAAATACATTTGCAAAGTCTCAACTTTGCACTTTGCAAAGATCTTTCTTAAATAATAAAAAAAAATCTTTGGGATTCCTGAAATAATGAATGAATAGTGGAATAAATGGATCATTGACGATATTGAAACATTTACATTTTCATATCAAAAAATGCACAAATTGTTTCAAAGGATAACTTTGCAAAAGAAAAAACCTTTACACTCTGCACTTTCCAGAGATCTTTCTTGAATAATTGAAATTCAGTGAAATTCTTAAAGACTACAAAAAAAAATAATTGAATGACTCAAAGATCGCAAAGGTACCTCTACATGAACACTTTGCAAACGTAAATGCAAAGTTGAAACTTTAAAATTTAAATTTCGCAAAGATCTTTGTATTTTGACAAAAGTTTGTGGAAAATGAATAAAAAAGCCAAATACGCAGCATTCTTTAAATTATTCACATTCACAAATTAAATTGCACGACTCATTTTTACCTCCCTATGTACACTTTGCAAATGTAAAATGCAAAGTGAAAACTTTCGGATTTTAACATTGAAAATACCACTCTATGACCATCATATCTTTTTTTAAATTCAAAATAATTAATTAATGTAATGCAGATCTTTTTAAACAAATGCAAAGACAAGAACAGAGGCAACTTATATATGAGATGCTCAGAGCAAGAGTGGTCTCCTTTGTGTGCATTTCCCTATCAAAACGGTCCACTTTTGCTCAGAGCCTCTCATACAGCCTTATGTTTAGGAAACATTGTATCCTTTAGGCATGAAATAAACCTCAAATTGAATTGAACTTCATTTTGCAAACGATACAATCGCTCTTCTAAGAACACACTGTGTAATTCGAATAATGGAAAATGAATATCAGTGTATTAACAATTTTCGAAAAATATTATAAAGAAAAATTTCTTCAAAATTAAAAATTTAAAAAATTTAAAAGCTTTCTAAAACAAAATCTTAAATCAAATTACAAAATTTAATAGCTAATTGTTTAACGTTTAACTGAAAAGTCAATAATTTTCAAGAGACTTCCTTAACAACAAGAATTTATTTGTCAAATGTAAAACACTATGCAAAACGCAGAAAAATCTTGCAGGGAGCATGACTTAATTCTTTTACATATTTTTTTCAAATATTTTTGAAATTATGTAGTTTGAAAGCGAAAATAAAGATTTATATCGTGTTTTATTGAAAGTTTTTCAAATGAATATCGTTCCATGTTAAAATGTGGAAGAGCTTAAGACCTTTGATAATTCCATTTTACAAACTTCCAGGAAACAGTAACTGTAAACGTCTCTTTCGTAGTACATTTCGATATACCACATTTAAATACAAAATTTCCTAAACCTGCTTACTAAAAAGTTTGTCAAAAAGATATTCTTTGCATAGATTTTAAATAAGGTTTGTCAAAAGACGATGCCGATTAAAATCACAATTGGTAAATTCCCGAAAAGACAAAATCCATAATGGTCAAAATTCTAAAAGGGACGAAATTATACGTAGGATAATCTGTAGAATATTAACGCAAATTACTGAAAATATCCTTTTGCCTTCAAGAAACGCGGGTGTCATTACGTAAGTATAGGTATAACATTTTTAAGAATTCGGAATTTTGACGTTCGAAATCCTAACTTTCGGAATTTTAGCTTCCAGGATTTTGCCATTCTGGATTATGGCTTTTCGAAATTTTGACCACTCTGTATTTCGGCTCATTCGAGATTTTAAACCATTTGGGTTTTTGGCTTTTCGGGATTTCGACTCATTCAAGATTTTGTACCATTTGGAATTTTGACTTTTCGAGATTTTGAACAATTCGCGGATTATTAATTTTTCAGGATTTCGTACCATTTGAAATTTTGGCTTTTCGATATTTTGAACAATTCGTGTTTTTGGATTTTTGGGATTTCGATTTATTCGGAATTTTGGCGTTCGGGATCTAGGCTTTTCGGAATTTTTCTTTTAAGATTTTGGCTTTCGGAACTTTTAGCGTTCAGGATTATGGCTTTCGGGATTTTGGCGTTTGAAATTTTAACTTTTCGAGATTTTAGTCTTTTCGAGATTTTCCCTTTCCGAGATTTTGTTTTTTAGAGTCAGATTTAAATTTTTGCCTTTTCGATACTTTGAACAATTTGGGTTTCTCGCTTTTCAGAATTTCGACTCATTCGGAATTTTGAACCATTTGGACTCTTGGCTTTACGGGACTTCGACTCATTCGAGATTTTGTACCATTTGGATTTTTGACTTTTCGAGATTTTGAACCATTCGCGATTTATTGGTTTTTCGGGATTTCGATTAATTCAGTACTTTGTACCATTTGGATTTTTAGCTTTTCGATATTATGAACAATTCGGGTTTTTGGCTTTTCAGGATTTCGACTCATTCGGAATTTTGGACCATTCAGGTTTTTTAGTCTTTCGAGATCTTGAATCATTTAAATTTTTGACTTTTCGAAATTTTGAACCTTTTGTGGATTATTGGTTTTTCAGGATTTTGTACCATTTGCATTTTAAGTTTTTCGATATTTTGAACAATTCGGGTTTTTGTCTTTTTGGGATTTCGATTTATACGGGATTTTGGCGTTCGGAAATTTGACTCTGTCGGAAGTTTAGCGTTCAGGATTTTGGCTTTCAAGATTTTAATGTGAGATTTTAACATTTCGGGATTGTGTCCCATTCGGAATTCTAGATTTTGGCTTTTCGTGTTTTTGGGTTTTCGAATTTTCGAGTTTTCTTATTTTCGGTTTTTGCTTTTTTAGCTATTAAAATGATATTCTTCATACGTATATTACATTTTGTGGTGATTTACTACGTCATTTGCAATAGAAAGGTCATTTTTTGCCTATTCGCTATAATTCATGAGCGCAGCACATATGAAAATGCAACTGTGATTTTATGAAGAACGCCCTTTAACCTTCACCAAGTTACTAATTAATTATTAAGATCCCTCTGGCCTCTTAATAAGGAAGAAAGGAGAAGAAACCGAAAACTAGAAATAAACAAAAAGGACAACAACATTTCTGATAACTTCTTGTGGACAGGAAGTTAAATACAAGTACTCCCTTTGGTCCAAAGTCAATTTGAGGTAGTTATGAGGTTTCAAAATAATCTGTTTCCTCTCGGAATTGTAACAAGACCATGTTCTTTTCAAATCAATAGGAATGGATAATTCCCCTTTAATCCCACCAAATAAACATCCCTTTGACAAACTTTTGGTCAAGCCTATTAAAAGCTTTTTTCTTTCAGAATTCAAATCAAACACGTAAGTCAGATTATAAAGAATATATCTTATTAATACAAATGAGCATTAGCTATTTGCCAATGAGGCAATTCAAGACCCAAATGATAACTGCTTGATATCTTTTTTAAACCAGAATCTTTCGGTAAATTATCTACAAAACTGGAAAAATCTCAATAATCTCAGTATTTGGAGTGGATTGTTCATTTCCACAGACAATCGCCTTCATTGATTCAGTCTTTGCTTCGCTATTGATCTCGCAGGAAAGAAAATAAGAATAAACTACTTTTTATAAGAAAAAAGACGCATAATCGAAGAATTTCTCGAGAAAACCAATAAAAAGTTTGAAAGAAAATTAGTTCTTTGAGATTTCTTTAGTGCAATGTGCATCAAAAAGTTATCAAAATGAGGATGAAGTTAGAAGTTTAGATGAGATATAAATCGATTAAAAGTTAAAGTGATTGATCTAAAATTATCTTTGGAGGATGAAATAAAAGTGATTGAGTTGAGAAAAAGGGAAATGGAGAAAAAGGAATTACAAAAAGGGAAATATATAAATAAAACTCACCGATAAATGTTCCACCAAGGGCTACAACGAAAAAGGACGCTACACCACTTACAATATCCACAGCCTCAATATTGGATATTCCCATTTCGCTGTACGAGTCCATCATATGATAAACCACGACCTTTCAGGGAAAAGAGAAAAGAAAAATAATTGCAAAAAACATTGAATGAATTCCAATCAAAAGTTCAAGTACGAAAAAATGGCTACAGCTGTACGGAAGTGCCCCCTCAACTCACCGTGACAGCATCATTGAGCAGAGATTCCCCAAAGACAACAATGTACAGGATTTCATTGACGTGAATCTCCTCAAAGACTGCCAAAACTGCCACAGGATCCACAGCAGAAATGAGGGATGAGAAGAGAAACATGTCCAGGAAGGGAATCTCACCGCGTCCCTCCACAGTGAATATCCCAGTGAGTCCACAGGCCCACAGTGATGTTCCTGCCCAGCCAAAAGCAATAGTCATCGTCACAAAAAATGTAACATCATTTGAGCGTCATAGAGAAAGGTGAGAATTTACAACGCTTCACAGGTAATTACGAAATTGAGGGGAGAATCTTCAGACGAGCACCTGCTTTCAAAAGCACGCTCAATCTTTTATGAAATTGCTAGAATACAAGGGGAAATTTACCAAAGAGGAATTTTCCATGGAAATATTTAGTCTATGAAGTATTTAACATTCACTTGAGACGACAAACAAACGTCCTAAAAGAACAAAGTTAGGTACTAAAAGCAGGAGAAATGGAAAAGAACTTTACATTGCACCAAAGGACTTTTTTATTTCGAGTACATGGTTTTCAATGTTTAAAAAGACGCTTTGTGCAAATAGGCAATGATACTTCAAAACTCGGATTTTAATTATCACATGATAAGGGTAAATACGGTAAATAAATAATAAGTTCCCCATTCAGTTTTATTCCGGATCACTTCTGCCTACTTTTAGGCGCAAAAATCCCAAAAAGTTCATCTAAATTAGGGAATTATACTTTCGGCCCCTTAAAATTCGCGTCCCTTTCTTACTCAAACTCAAAAGATTTGCATAAATCAATCTATCCCACTCTTTCGGACTCCAAATTGTACTGAACTAAATTAAATTTGGTGTTATGTTCAAAAGAGTGCAAAGGTGTGCCAGAGTCATTGTGATTCGAAATAACCTTTTTGTAACAAAAATTTCTCTGAGCTTTACCCTGGCTTGAATTGCCTATTTTGCGGAGCAAAATATCTTCTCTGATATGTTTGGGACAAAGTTCTATGCTATCACAGTTTTTTTTTAATGTTTTCAA
Source organism: Phlebotomus papatasi (assembly GCF_024763615.1). Taxonomy (NCBI): domain Eukaryota; kingdom Metazoa; phylum Arthropoda; class Insecta; order Diptera; family Psychodidae; genus Phlebotomus; species Phlebotomus papatasi. The sequence continues at coordinate 85,131,574 of NC_077224.1, read as the reverse complement.
GTGAATCTGTCTTCTTTTTTTTTTAAATCTAAAGACTTAGAATTCTCTCGAAAGCCCAAATGTCATAGAAAGTTTCAGCGAAAACGATTTAAAATGACATATGTCATCATACCAACGCTAAGACGGCAATGTACACAATAAGTAGAAGTTTCTACATTTGCTAAATGGTCTCGATTCTGAAGCATTTAACGATAAATCAATTGTTCCTAAAGATTTTTTAATTCAAAACAAGGCCAATATTATTAAAAGAAACGATTTTAGTCCGCATAAGAAAAATTACTAAAACAATTTTGGTCAGAAATAAGCTGAATTTTGGGCAATAAAAAAAATGATCAGTAAAAAAACAATTTTAGGCTGTAAAAGTCAATTTTGTTCAGGAGAAAAACAATCTTGATCAGTAAAAAATTAATTTTGGGTAGTAAAAAAGTCAAAGTTGGTCAAAAAACTGAATTTTAATCAGAAGAAAAACAATTTTGGACAACGGAAAAATCAATTTTTGGTCAATGAAAGTCATTTTGGGTCAAGAAAAAAACTTCAATAAAAATCAGTTTTGGCCAGTAAATAAAATTCAATTTAATTTAGTAGAAAAACAATTTTAGTCAGTCAAAAAAAATTTAGACAGTGAAACATCAATTTTGTGCAGTAAAAAGTCAATATTGGTCAGTAAAAAATCAATTTTGGTCAAGAAGGATAAGAATTTTGGTCAGTAGAATTCAATTTTAGTCAGGGGAAAAAATCTTTCCTAGAACAAACATTAATTTTGTGCAGTAAACAAAAACAAATTTGGTCAGCAAAAACTGATTTTTGGTCAGCGGAAACGCAATTTTGGTCATCAGTAAAAATCAATTTTAGTCAGTAAATAAAAATGAAGTGTAGGCGACAGAAAAACAATTTGGATCAGTAGAAAAAAAATCGCAATAAAGCAGTCAATCCCAATCAAAAACCCATTTGGATTAGAAGAAAAAAACAATTTTGGATAAAGGGAAATCAAGTTCTTTAAATAAAAAATGTCAGTCTCGGTCTGTAAAACAATGTTAATTTTGGTCAGTAAAAAACAATTTTTGTCAATTCAAAAATTGGATTAGCAAAAAAATGGATTTCAGTCTTTATGGCACTGGCACACCTTTTCAATTGAGTGAAATTTAATCGATTGAAATTTTACCTCTTACTCTTTCAAACTAAAATCAGATATAGCTGTCCCTTTCTGTCAAATGTAAATTGAAATTGAAAATGAAATTTCAATTTCAATTTTCATTTGACAGAAAGAGACAAATATATCTTATTTTAGTTTGAAAGAGTCAGAAGTAAAATTTCAATCAATTAAATAAATTTCACACTCAATTGAAAAGGTATGCCAGCGCATTTATCAATAAAAAGGCACATGTCACCAATAAAAAAAGTTAATTTTAGTCAATAGAAAACTATTTTCGTCAGTAGAAAATCAACAATTTTTGACAGCATGAAAAATTTTGATTAGTGAAAAAAACAATTTAAGTAATTAACAAAAACAATTTTGAACATAATAAAATCAATTTTAGACTGTATAAACGTCAATCTTGGTCAGTGAAAAATTCAAATTTTGGTCAGTAAAGAAAACAATATTCATCAAAAAAAAATTATAGGTTTCGTTAAAAATAAATCAATTTTGTCAGTAAAAAAACAATTATTTTTAGACAATGAAAATAAATAAATAATAATAAAAATAAATAAATGTCAATTTTGGTCAACAGGCAAATTCTAATTCTATAAAATTAATTTTCTACAATAAAAAAACCTGGTCAAGATAAAAGAATTTTGGTCAGTAAAAAAACGATAATTTAAATTAATTAATTTTTTAAATTTAGTGATATAAAAGCAATTGAAATTTTACCTTTTATTCTGTCACACCAAAATCAAAATATCTCTCTCTGTCACACAAAAATTCAAATTTTGATTACATTTTCAATTTTTCTTGTCAGTAAGATACAATCATATTTTATTTCAATCTGAATGCGTAAGAGGTAAAATTTTAATTTATTGATGTTCACTAAATTGAAAAAAAGGTATGCCAGCGCCATAATCAAAAAAATATTGGCTAATAAAAAAAACAATTTTGGTCAGTAAAAAAAAACGATTTTGTTTAGTAAATAAAAGTCAATCAAAAATCAATCAAATCATTTGTCTTGAAGATTTAATTTGTTGAATGACCAAAATTTCTTGTCTTCTTCTTCTTATTTTAAATATCAGAAGCAATTGAATTTAGATTTGAGTGCGAAGGACTAGGGTATAAAACACGTGAGAGAGAAAGGATGGAAATTTTGGTTTCATGAAATTTTCCAGAGCTAAAAGGTGTTCTGAAAGCATTTTACTTATAAAATTGATTTTTTTGACTGATCAAAATTGCAGTTTTGTTTACCAAAACTTTGATTAACTGAAGAGTTCAACAAAGTGATTTTTTTCTGCTGACTTTTACCAAAATACTGATCACAGATATTTTACCTTTAACTTATTTAAATTGCCCCACTTTCCCCTTAGAGTTTTTTTACTGATTGGACATTTCTTTATTCGAAAGAAATTGCACGTTTTTTGAATGTGCAAGAGCTTTTCATCATAATTCCTTCAACGAATGCAAATAATCAAAAGCAATTTTATGCAAAAGCAATAAATGTTTCATTTTCGATCTTTTCATTTTTCCAAGAATTTTCTTCTGGTAACAAAAGCACTGAGATTGCTTTTAATGTTGAAGCACTAAAAGACTCAACGATTGAGCTTAGTAGAACAATTATTGTGAAACAATTGCTGCTATAAAAATCCTCCCCACAATCACGTGCTTCTCATTCAGAGACACACACAAAAAAAAGGCAAGAATTACAACACCTTGCTAAAATAGGAACATCAAATATTTAATGGTAAAACTAAAACTCACCAATTGTGGCAATATTGAAGATTGTACCAACCACAGCCATCAGCAAAATGGTGCCCAAGTGATCAAAGAATAACCTATTTGGCATAAAATATCCAGCATCGAGAATTATCGGTGGTAGCATGTAGAAGAAGAAGGTTTCGGGCGTGAGTGGGGATATTTGAACACTTGTCGCATAAAATAATATTATTCCGATAATAACACCAACAACAATTAGAAGGCAAGATTCGGGGAAGATTTTATTGAGTTTTGGTGTCATGTGAAACCCTGAAAATGAGAAAAATTCATAAATTCCATTAATTTTTTCATCATTAGACTTCCCTCTGTGGAATTTTTTCAAAAGTCACAACTGCTTTATGTTAATTAAAATATTCTTTCCTCCCTTATTGCACCATGTATATGTACAATCAACACACACGAAAAGCTCTTCTGCACGATGGCTCTCATCCAGCTAGGGCAGGGTCAAGGATAAAAAGCCCATAAATGACACGAGAATTGCCGCTATATAACACGATTTTAATACCATTTACAAAGCAAATTCCCCAGCCAGGAAAAAGCCAGTGATAAGCCTAGATCAGCTTATAGAGGTGTGATTCCTTCGTTGCAAAATCGGATTGTGGCAAACGCGAACGATATTTATACATAAAATTGGATGAGAAATGCATAAGTGTCTGAAAATTTTTAATGTTGATTATCTCGGAAACTATGAGAGATAGAGGCCTCAAACTTTACATCCATTTAGAGCCTCTTTCAGGCTTGATATGTGCAAAATTTCACTTGAAAATGAAGAAAAATGGACGAGAAATGCATAAAAGCATCTGAAAATCTTTAAATTCGATTATCTCGGAAACTATGAGAGATAGAGGCCTCAAACTTTACATTCATTTAGAGCCTCTTTCAGGCTTGATATGTGCAAAATTTCACTTGAAAATGAAGAAAAATGGACGAGAAATGCATAAAAGCATCTGAAAATCTTTAAAGTCGATTATCTCGGAAACTATGAAAGATAGATGCCTCAACTTTACATTAATTGAGAATCTCTGTCAGCGACCCGAGAAAATCGCGCCCCGCGAAAATCCGCGAAAAAATTCACGCCCTGTGAAAATCAGCGAATAGCCAGCAGAAGAGACTCACTATGTAGAGAGGGAGAGTGAGAGAAAGGGAGAGTGAGAAAGTGCTATATAGGGGAAGGTTTTGAACCTTCGTACTAAAAAAGGGATCCAAGATTTAAGATTTTTTACTGAATGCCACACAAACCGAATCAATTATATCACTATGTCAAAAAAATCTCTCACTTATTGGGTTCATAATTCTGCCTCACAAAATTCCTGGAAGTCCTTGGATTTTTGCTCTACAGGAAAATGAAAATGTAGTAGCATTTTTTACGAATGTATCCGGTACCGGAATGCTTCGTACCATTTCTTCCAACCTCTGTAGGCCTCATTTTCCCCGGAAACGTTACACCAGAAACAAAAATTTGAGCATCACTACTTAGATGGAACTTTCATTTACTTGTTTTCACCATTTGTAGGAGGTATCACGCATTAAAAATATATTTTAAGCTATTTTTCTAACACATGTTTTTTGACACTCGGAAAACCATGTTTTCCCTGTATTCTGACAGTCAGTTCAGAGCTCGGTTAGGTGTGATTCTCTTATAATCACACCTATTGTAATCCTCGGATTTTCTCTGACACCTCCAAACAGTCTTACAGAACATATTTCGGACACAACTGATTTCAAAAATGACCAGCCATCAATTTAAAATGAAATGTGGAAAGTTTCACTTTAAAACAAGGAAAATTTTATGAAAAATACTCAAAATACATCGAAGTGGCAACAAAAGAATCACATCTACCTTAAACAGTCTAGTTTCATCACTGCACAAATCAGAAAGAAGCAATCACACCTATTGTAATCCTCGTAATTTCTCTAATACTTCGAATCTGTCTTACAGAACATTTTTTGAACATCAGTGATTCTTAGAATTACCAGTGATAAATTTAAAGTTAAATGAGGAAAACTCCGCTTGAAAACAAAGCAAATTGTATGAAAAATGCATAAAACGCACCGTATGGACAATGAAAGAATCACACCTACTATAAGCAGATTTAGGCTTAATGTTCGATTTGACAAAAGCGAAACAAAAACATCTGATGAAGTCTCGGTTTGCTGTGGAAGTGCGTGTTTTTCTTCGAGATTTTCTTGAAAAATGTTGTAATCGTTGTAATATCACAATTTTCTTGTCAACTTGTTCAGTGGAATCTCTGGATGGGTCAAAATATCCAGAGCGTCGTGCACAGTGTGTCCCAAAACAGTCTGGAATTCACAGAGTTGGTAGTCAATGATTTTGACTGATATTTTTACGAACCTGCACTGAAGGCAATCTTTGTGAACTTTTCTCCGCTCACAATTACACCCCCTTCTAGCGAAAGATTTTCACGGTAAATATTAACCCTGATAAACCTTCTATAACTTGGAATGTTGTTTTTCTTCGAAAAGACTCTTGAAGCGTGAAAAAATGCATAAAATAATACACATCAGAATTGCGATTTTAGGCCCATTTTTTATTTTTGCTTCTAGAACCCAGGAAAAAAGGCCTAGGCTCCCAAGGTTGTCCGGAAATGTGAAATGTTGGATTAGCTATAAGAATATATGACCATGGATGATATTTATTTAGTAACTTGGAAAAAAATCAACATTTACGAACCTGCGACGTTACGAAGGTGCAAAACCTTCCCCTATATATGGGGAAAGCTTGTTCGACGCCGCTTCTCCCGCTTTTTTTCCCGCCTGACGCTAATAGCAAATTTTCTTAAAATCGAAATCTTTAAAGTGAAATATCTCGAGAACCGTTCGACAAATGTCTTAATTTCTTTTTTTCTTAAATTGGTCTAAATTTTCTGGACTACAAGATAAACATAAAAAAATCAAAATCGCATGCTTAGATTTCGAGATAAACTACAAAACGTGATTTTTAACCGGTTGAGAACCGGTTTTTCAAAAAACTAATAGGACAGAAATCGTCGTACGCGCGCGTAGATATATTTAAAAAAAAATTATGAAGATATCTCTATCCAATCCAGAGATATTGCGTACTACGGACGGCCGGCCGGATCGCAGCCGGACCCGAAATTGCCGGTTTATGATTTTCGGCATCAGGGATGTTCAAAACATATACCCTGTGAATTTCAGCTCAATCGGAGCACTTCGAGAAAATCCGAGGATTACAATAGGTGTGATTAGAAGGAATCACACCTAAAAACACAACAAACAACATTCTCAACACAAATCGATTGCTCTTTTGCCTTCTGCAACAAACATAGTTTTATGTTCATTTTAGAACATGTTTTTTATTGATCTAATCGGAATAGCTCAATGAGGCAGAGACTTAGTTATAAAATTGCTTTCTATCTACAATAAATTGCCCCAACACCACCCTAATAAATTGATTGAATGGAATCAAATAGAGAGAGAGATTGGAAAGTGCTCTATATGACTTTCAATTGCTACAATTGCTTAGTTGAGATTTTATCAATATACAGAGCTTCAAACTAACCATTTGATTTTAACTCTCAGCATTTGATCCTGCCTTGGATCCTGCTCACAGAGTCATTTGATTCCTATTGCATTGATACACGACACCATATAATATTCATTCCAGTAACTGAGGTTAATTTTCTATAATTGTCCCTTTGAAATTTGAAATTTCGGTTAAATAAATAATTTTGATGTGGCAAATTAAACAAATTTAATTGACTAGTCAATAGGGATACATGAGAAATTAATTATTTGTAACCTCAAATCCATCGCGCAAATGCACCTAAATGTTTCATTTCAATTAGCATCTGGGAAACAGTTAAACCTCAGATTACGTTTATTCCACTAAAAGCTTTCCACGATTTAAACACGAAGCCAAAAAAAGACAATCTCTTTATCGTCATTATTATTATGAGAGAACAAAAAAAATAAAAAAAAGAGGTGGCAAAGCGCCCCCTTGCGAAGTACTTTGCATTATTTACGATTTACCGGTTGTCAACAGATTTAAACCGATTCATAAATCACTCAAAAAATCCCTAAAATAGTTCTAAAAGTAATAGAATTGATTTTCGGACAAAAATTACTTATCGGTTCATAACCGGTTCATTACCGATTCACACCCGATTTGAACCGATATATAAATCACTCAAAATATTTCCCAAAAAAAAACACCTCAGGAGTAATTTTAGTGAATTTTATATAAAAAAAAGGGGTGGCAAAGCATCCCAGACTTTGCGAAATGCTCAAACTCGTGACTTAAATGCTATCCCACAAAAGTACTTTCGCATTATTTACGATTTACCAGTTGTCAACCGATTTAAACCGATTCATAAATCAGTCAAAAGATCCCCAAAATAGTTCTAAAAGTAAAAGAATTGATTTTCGGACAAAAATTACTTATCAGTTCAAAACCGGTTCATTACCGGTTCACAACCAATTTGAACCGATTTATAAATCACACAAAATATTTTCATGGAAGTTCATGGAAGATTTAACCCTTTAACGATGAGACAGTTTTTGTGGACCGAAAATTAGCAATAAAAATGAAACCAATGTACAAAACTAGTAAAAGGTCTTATATTTGGCCTTCGAAAAGCCAACAGTATCTGATTTTGTGTATTTTTTGTCTCTATGAACCATAGGGACAAAAATAGCCTAAAAATTTAAGTAATTTTTCTGACAATACTAATGAATGATAATTTTCAATCTTATGAAAAATATTATGTTTGAGTATTGTAGTTTCTTTTTCCAAAACGGTTTTGCTTAAAAAAAATTGGAAGTCTAAAAAATATTTAAAATTAATTTTCATTATGAGAATTTAAAAATTCGTCATTTTTTAGCTTAAAAATCTACTATATAGCAAATAGCTGGAGACTTCCAAAAAATATCCTAGATTCATTGAACCTTCTATTTTACAATTATGTACAAACATAAGGAAAAAATAACTTTAGGTAGTCAGAAAAAATTATTTTCTTTATGGGACACCGGTGTTCCAATTGTCCTTAAAGGGTTAATGGAAAATCTAATGTGAAACTTCCGCGGATTCCACTGGAATTTTCCATGGAATATTCCGGAAGCTTTACTATGGATTTTCCATTGATTTTATTGCAGCACGCCCTCTTTTTTTATAGGAAAATTCCTGCTTATTTCCTGGCGACAATCCAAGGAAGAATTACACGGAAAATTCCACTACTTTTCCACAAAGTTTTCTAAGAAAATTCCACACGTTTGTTTTTTCGTTTTACCGCTAGAATATGTTTGTGGTGCTCTTTTTATTTCATGGAATGTATTTTTTTATGAAAATTATTTTTTTTGCGATAGTTTTTGCATACCTAAAATGTAAATTTGTTATCGCTGATTTTATAAAACATATCAAAATCCTCGTGAAATTTACTGTTTCTTTAATATTGGGAAACGAAAATATGAAATGCAGGTGACAGTTTCATTTTGTCAGTTAAATCAGCATTTGTCGTAACTTCTTTTACTCGTTTGCGTGGCTTGTAATTTGCAGCAAAAAATGTAATATTTCTCATTAAAACGTTCATTTTAATTTCGAAAATTTTATATGGAAATTTATCGTAATTTCCTCAAAAATGGAAATTACGACAAATTTTGATAAATTTTTATTAATTAAGGGCACTTACGATAATTTTTGTTTAAAATAATTTTTAATGGGCTTATAAAAGTTTCTTTTTCTCAAGTGCGTTTAATAAACAAAATTACGCCGATTCTAAATACGCTACGCATATATCCCAAAATCTCAAAAATGAAGTTACGACAAATGCTGATTTAAATGAAGATTTGTTCTTTTTCTTTAGGTGGAAAAATCCGCATAAAATCCACGTAAATTTCTTGGGAAATATTCCACACAAAAAATCCACTATAAATCCATGGAAATTTCCTTGGAAATATACCATGGTGAATTTTCCGTGGAATTTACTAAGGAAAAATACTGGAAAATTCCGAGGAATTTTTCTCTTGTGATTCCTTATTCCGCTTTTTTTCCTATGGGGTTTGCTCGAATGTTCTCAAAAGCTATAAGATCCTTTTCAAGCAATTACGGTCTCTTAAGGAGTAGACCGTCTTCATTGAACCAAATTCGGTGGTCTGGACAAAGGTCCCGGATAATTTCCCACAAAGTGTACAATGTACAATGAACCCCAATTATTAGCCTTATTTAGCTCACAAATTTCAGCAGAGAACGAATACAAAGGCTATGGCAACTATCACAAAGGAAAGGATGTCTGGGAACAATTGAGAACGCAAGTATCAAAGCTGCGAGATCGAGCATTTGTAAAAGCTAGTATACTTTACCACCCCTTTTTTTAATTAATCATTTTTCAAACTTTCCAACCGCATCAAACTGCGAAAACATGGCTCAGAGCTCAAACTGTAATTGAAAAGTCCCATTGAAAGCTCAATTACAATCTGCATGTTCTACAAATTAATTCAAATGACATAAAGCCCATTCGATACGCTTCATAGCTTTTCTAACTCCATTTGAGCAACACTTAAGAGATTAGTGTGAAAATCATAGACAATTAGTGCCTCGTTATCAGCTTGTGATAAAATTAGTGGGTTTTTTTATTCAGCCAATTGGACACCCACATGTCAAATAGTTGGTGTATATTCTCAAGTGGAAGCTTATATAGAAGTTGGCAATATAAGGTTTGATAAATTCAAAACGGGTGAGGCAATAAATCAACAATCAATTTTAACAAATGCGTGTCACTTTAGTCATTTTGCAGTAGCAAATCAGCTCAAGGTAGTCACATAATTAAAGTGGATGCTTCAGCTTTTTCAATTGTTGCTCATTGGCTATATCTCTGCTCTTTTTCTTTTTATTTTCCTTCCACAAAATGATACCAATTTTATTGCTTAAATTCCTTAAACTCCATACTTTGAAAGTTCAATCTATAAATCATTAATCACATCACAGCCAAAGAAGAGGAAATTCCGTTGGAAATTGTACGGAAAATTCTTCCTATTCCACATAATTGGACGAAAAGAATTCGATATAAAATTACAAGAAACACTTGTGGAACTCATCCATTGAAGAAATTAGAAAAATTTACGGAAAAGATTATGGAACGTCCTTGGAATTCCTGGGACAAAACCGTGGTATTTTCCACAGCTTTGTCTTGGTTACTATATTTCTGGGACATATTCTTAGAAAAAGTTCTGTAATTTTTCAAAAAAAAACACATAGCTAAAGAAAACTGGAATTCTATTGAAAATCCACGGAAGTTCCTACGAATTTCCAAACAACAATCCAAGGAATTTAAGATATATAACGAGAAAAACTTGTGAACCCATGCTCTGGTAAAAATTGAAAAATTTCTATTGAAAATTTTCAAAAATATCTGTGGAAGTCATGGACAAAAGCTACGAGAAATTCCACAAGTTCTTCAAAGAAACCCTATAACCAAAGGGAGCGGAAAATCCATTAAAAATTTATCGTAAATTTTCTTTCATTCCGAGATATTAGGCAATAAATCTCTGGCAAATTTCAAGCAATGCGGAAAACTTGTGGAACCAATCCATAAAAGAAAGTAGAAAAATACATGAAAGGTCTTATTAAGAAATGTCCGTGGACTTCCTAAGATGAAATCGTAGAGAATTCCACTATTTTTTCTCAATATATTCCTAGGTAATTTCTATTTTTAAAAAGTAACCCTTTAACTAAAAAGAGCGGAAGTCCTAATGAAAATTCCTCTAATTCCATGAAATTTCCTACAAATTTCCAAACTAGATTGTAAGGAATTTTAAGCACATTTCCCAAGGAAATTCACACAGTAAATTTGTGAACCAAATTCATGGGAGAAATTAGAAATTTTGCATCGGAAATTTTATGTGAATGTCCGTCGAAGCTCAGGAATTAAACTGCGAAAAAATCCAGAAATTCCCCAAAGTAACCCTATAACCAAAGGTAGCGGAAATTCTATTAAAAATTTAGCACAAAATTCTTCTCACTTAAAGGTATTGGCCGATGCATTACCAATTAATTCAAGCAATTAAATGTACAACAAGGAGGAAAACTTGTGGGATAAATCCATAGAATAGAAAAATAAATGAATAAAACTTATGAAATGTCCGTGGAATTCCCGAGACTAAACTGTAGAAAATGCCATTATCTTTTTCAACTTATTCCTGAAAAATATTCCACACATTCCACAACTTTTCAAGACGAACTGTATAACAGAAAAGAGCGAAAGTTCTGTCGGAAATTCTTATGAAAATTCCTCTAATTTCATGGAAATTCCTACAAAAATCCGAGCGAAATCTCAACAAATTTTAAGCACATTTTCTATGGAATGTCACACAGAAAACTTCTGAGCAAAATTCATGGGAGACATTAGAAATTTTAAATCGGAAGTCTTATGTGAATGTCCGTGGAACCTCTGGAATGAAACTACGATAAATTCTACAAGTTCCCCAAAGCAACCCCATAACCAATGGAAGCGAAAATCCGTTAAAAAATTAACGTGACATTCCTTTCCATGACATTCCATTTCATTCGGAGGTATTAGACAATAAATTTCCACAAAAAGATTCAAGCAATTTATTGTAAGACCATGCGGAAAACTTATGGAACCAATCCATAGAAGTCGGAAATAAATGAATAGACTTATTAGGAAGTGTCCTTGGAGTTTCCAGGAGAAAATTGTGGAAAATTCCGCTAGCTTTTTCGCCATATTCCAAACAAATTCAACAATTTTTAAAAAGAAACTCTATAACGAAAAGAAGCGGAAATTCTAATGAAAATTCCATGGAATTTCCTACAAAACTCCAAGAGCAATTCAAGCACATTTTCTAGGGAATTTCACACAGAGAACTTGTAGACCAAATTCATGGGACAAAATTAGAGATTTTAAATCGGAATTTTATGTGAATGTTCGTTGAAGATCTGGAATGAAACTATGAAAAATTCCACAAGTTCCTCAAAGGAACCCTGTAACCAAAGGCAGAGGAAATTCCATAACCAAAGGGAGCGCAAATTCCATTAAAAATTTAGCGTAAAATCCTGCAATTCACAGGTATTGAACCTGTATTTTTCAACCTGAAAAAAAACTGTAAAAAATTCCACAAGTTCTCCAACAGAACCCTATAACCAAAGGAAGCGGAAATCCAATAAAAAATCTTTGGAAAAATTCTGCTTTTTCCATGGAATGGACAGAAGAAACACTGAGAAAAAAAGAGGGTGCGATTAACTTTTTTTCCTCATAACGTTAACACTTTTTAGGTGTAAAAATATATCAACATTTTTTAATGTTAATTTTACACCTTTTTAAGGGTAAAATTAACATGAAAAAGAGTTCATTTAACCCCTAATACACCTAAAAAGGGTAATATTTACACCAATTTCGGATTAATGATGCAGGGTAAAATTAACATTTCCGGAATGTTCTTTTAACTTTTTCGGATTTCTCTCAGTGAATAAATGAAATCCAAGAAATAAATGAGATATCAATTTTAGAGCATAATATTAAAGTCACAAGTTTAAACATTCCGCAAAGCTGGGACATTTTGCTTTAAATATAATAAAAAAAAGTTCTAGCGTCATTCAGAATTTTCTTTTACGTCAGAAAAGAATTTATTGCACAACTTATACGTCTTATCCGCCCTTATTTGCTTTCTTTCTCCTGGGTTCTTGTGCTAATGTCTTTCCATGGGCTTTTTTCTGTTTCACGAGAAAATGTCATAAATATTTGTCACAAATGTACTTAAAATTTACCATTATTCTATCTGTGCAAATAGAATTATTACCTTTCGAGGTGTTGAATGTTTCAACTGTAAACACATCATGTGTTTGTCCCACGCAAATTCAGACACTTTTGCGAAAGAAATATATTAAAATGGGATGAGTGGCAAATATATATGGTGCAAATATGGGAAAGAAAATTCTTATCAACCAAAATTTGAAGGAATAAAATTGAATTTCGGGGTTATTAACATACCAATCTTTGCGATACTCGCTGAAAGAATCCATATTCCGATGATAAAGGGTGTTTCCACGCGGGAAAATTCGACGGTTGTCACTGGATACCGTTCCCCATGGTGACCACCGTGACTCTCCTTATCACTCGTTGATACTTCCTTGGCTTCATTCTCATGTGAACCCGATGGCGTGGGTTCAGATCCCAAAATCTCAGCTGATCTCTTACCCGGACCCATTGGACCGAAATCCAGGCCCGGATACGTTGATTGCTGAGCAGAATCGATCTGCAAAGGCATGACAAAAATATGCCCTTTATTTAACCTTGAACTAACCTTGAAACCCTGTCTCCAAAATTTCTGATTATCCTAAGTTCCTGAACTCCCCGCTAATGGAGCTACTATCGACAAAACAATTAACAATTATTGAATAATTCAAAATCCCTTTTTGAAAAATCACTGCTACACTTATTATCCTATCAGAGAGTTTGTACCTGCTTTTCAGTTTTCTCTTTTAAGTACAACCGATACAATACACCAATCAAAAATTTCACCCACATATTTGACATAAAATTACCTAATACGTGACAATGGGAAAAGTGGAAAATTTACATGCAACAGCAGTCCTCTTTATCATTTTCACCGTTTCTCATAATAATGTATATAAAAATATCTCTCTGAATACCTGAATGGGACATGTTAATCAATTTTTTACATAACGCACAGTGAAATTTATAGGGGAGAAAATGCAATAAAATATTCATTTTGTTATCACTTTTCTCTTACATCATATGTTGCTTTTTTTGCTCGCTTCACGAAAAAAATTGCAGAGAGAACCTTACGTAGGAATATCCGTATCAATACTTATTATTCATTTCTTCAAATGGGAAATTTAGAATTTATTCACATTTTAAATGCAAAACAAAAGACATTTCAAGGGTGTAGCGAGGAAGGGCCAGAGAGAGGCCTTTGCCCCACTCCACACAATGTTATAATGATTTAAAAAAAAGCATAAAACTAAAAATATTTTTAAAAAAAATACTACAATCAAGTTTACCAAGGAAAAATCTCATTTACTAGCTTGAAAAGATCTTGAAAAAGCTGGATTCAGAAGAAAGGTTTGAAGCTTCGCACATACTCTGGTTTCGAACACTTCATATTTTTCGCATATTCCTTTAATGACACTGACATATTTTTTCAGAAAATAATGCAGGAAATGTGTGACTTCAGCCTAGCTATTGCAATATGCCATATAGATGTAGTTCAGATTCATTAAAAGAATATGAAATAAATATCAAGTGTTCGAAGCCAGAGTACGTGCGAATCCTAAAAGACTTCCCCTACGGTGATTTATTAAAAAAAAAAACCTTGCGCAAAATAGGGTAAGTGTACCAAATTCCGGCCAGCTTGCAATTTCGGCCACTTTTTTTGTTCACAATTTTTCATGAATTTTTAGTTTTTGCGTACTACAAATATTATACGAGGAAAAAAATAACAAAAAATGCCGCTTAGACGAACAAGATGACATGAAAAAGACATTGGAAGAATTCCAGAAGGGCAAGGACCTATGACAATGAAGGTGGCCGAAATAGGCCACCAAAACTATGTCTACATTTTTATTCAATTTAAAATGTATTAAAAATGACTTTAGAGAAAACAAAAACGGTACACTATCTATAAGGTTCCAAGCAATACTTCTTATAATACACAACGCACAATAACTTTTATTTTGTAAATATGTTTTTGACATTTCAATAAGAGTGAATGAAAAACAGATCTAGTCATCTTGCTCTTTCTCTCATAGAAAATTTTGAAAACATGTTTACAAAAAAAAAGTCATTGTGCGCTGGTCATAAAGAAGTAATTAAAAACATTCAATTTGTATTAAAAAATATTACATTTTAAACTTGAGATTTCTGCGCTTGTATCCAACTATGCCGAAATTTGGCACAATTTACTCTATAATATTATAAACTTCAAAATAGTTTATTTGGAAGAACTTTGAGCGAGCCCTTAATCAACTCTTCTTAAAGACAGCTACAGCATTGTATTAATAGAGCTCTTAGGGAAGCCGCAAGTTTTCTAAAATAATCAAAAACGGTGCAATATTAATTTATTGGCGAGTTTTTCAAAGAAACTTTACAGAAAACTTTTAAGACTCAAAGAAAACATTTTCCATTCATATTTTAACGTAATGAGACTTGATAATACACACATTCCCTACATTAAGTGTTGAATCAAAGATCATTTTTTTAAATGAGTGTTATGACAAGTCACACTAAGGCTTGGCTAAAGTTTTATTATGCTTGATGCATGTGTGTTGGTACAAGAATCATTTTTGTATAAAGCCATTAACGTCAAAGCTCAAATAAATGATCCTCGAGTGTTTCATAAAACACTCACGAGTGTTGCATGAACATTCATGAATGTCTCATGAGCACTCGCGAGTGTTCGATGTACATTTCACTGAAACAAGTCTATAAGTATAACTGTTCATCAATTTCAATGTAAAAATTCATCTTGGCTGAAGTATATGCTTAAATGTTTTCGATTTAAAGATATACAGTGAGTGTCAATAGTTTGTTGCCTAATGGATGTTTGAGAAATCAAGTGAAAAAAATGATAGAAAAAAATACTTTTCCAAATTTTTCTTTTTGCAGATGAGTTCCTTGTAATCCGTAGATATTATTTATAATTTTCAAAAAAAATAATTAATTTTATTTCATATCAAAAATAATTGTTTTCCAAAAGTTGGGCATTTTTGAAAAATCAAAAGTTTGTTGCCTCATTAAAAAAACTAATTCAAAATGGTGAAAACGTGCAACCAACTTTATGTAAACCGGTTACATTTTGAGCTTATGTCATTTGATAGGCAAATGGTGGATTTGTACATTTTTAAGGCTGTCAATGGTAAATATATACGTGTCAAAGTGATGATAAATAACAAGAAATAATCAGTTTTTTGATAATTCATAATTTAGGTTATAATGGAAAATTACAAAAAGTTGAAAGGTGGGATATTGTCCAGAGATACTGCTGGAAGGAATCGGCGTCGCTTAATTGCCAAATTTTATGGAAATTCATGAAAAGTTATACATAAAATGGTCAAATATTATAGTTATGAAGCACGAGTACATCTGAAAAACGCTACTGGTAGACCCAGGGTTTCGACTCAGAAAGTCGATAACCGCATTCTAGGTATCTCTGATAGTAACCCCATGATGTTTGCTTCAAAAATTCAAAGTCGGCTGGTTACAGAGGGCATACAGGCTCCAAACCAACCGCAATTTAATGAAAGTGGTAAGAATAATTACTTGGTTTGCAGGTTTCCATTGGTAAACAAAACCAATCTGGTTAAAAGGTGGTAAGTTCACTTGGAGCATGCTAAAAACGTAAAAATACAACCTCTTACGCAGTTTAGTTTTGCTTACCAATGGAATCTTGCGAGCCAAGTACCTATTCTTATATTTTCTTTCATTTTGAGTTTGATTTTCGAAACATTTGAAGCCTGTATGCCTTCTGTAACCAGCCGACTTTGAATTTTTGAAGCAAACATCATGGGGTTACTATCAGAGATACCTAGAATGCGGTTATCGACTTTCTGAGTCGAAACCCTGGGTCTACCAGTAGCGTTTTTCAGATGTACTCTTGCTTCATAACTATAATATTTGACCATTTTATGTATAACTTTTCATGAATTTCCATAAAATTTGGCAATTAAGCGACGCCGATTCCTTCCAGCAGTATCTCTGGACAATATCCCACCTTTCAACTTTTTGTAATTTTCCATTATAACCTAAATTATGAATTATCAAAAAACTGATTATTTCTTGTTATTTATCATCACTTTGACACGTATATATTTACCATTGACAGCCTTAAAAATGTACAAATCCACCATTTGCCTATCAAATGACATAAGCTCAAAATGTAACCGGTTTACATAAAGTTGGTTGCACGTTTTCACCATTTTGAATTAGTTTTTTTAATGAGGCAACAAACTTTTGATTTTTCAAAAATGACCAACTTTTGGAAAACAATTATTTTTGATATGAAATAAAATTAATTATTTTTTTTGAAAATTATAAATAATATCTACGGATTACAAGGAACTCATCTGCAAAAAGAAAAATTTGGAAAAGTATTTTTTTCTATCATTTTTTTCACTTGATTTCTCAAACATCCATTAGGCAACAAACTATTGACACTCACTGTACTTCGGTCGAGATGATTTTCGAGAAATATGCTTAGGAATGTTTCGTGAAAACGCATGCACAATATGTGAAACTCCTCGATTTCAAAGAAAACTGATTTAAAAGTAAATTCAATAAAAAAAACTTAATAAAATTTTAAGATATCATAAAGAAATTGAAGAAAAAATTAAAAAGTGGAAAAAATTATTTATTTATTTATCAATTCTGCATTATTAAAATGCCCCTTGGTGTTCAATTATTAAGAATGTTTCTCCTAAATATTCTGGAAGAAAAACAGCTAATTATTAAACACGGCAAAGTGCAAAAAGGCAAAACTAATAAACGACTAATTGCTTTATTGCTGTATTTAGCAAAGAAATATTCCCACGATACTAATTGTGCATTTGAGGCACATTTTATAAAAAAAAAACTCATCAAAGATCATGAAAGAATGCAGAAACCTTGAGTAATTAATTTACAGATGTTTTAGCTGCAAATTCTACCAAAAGAATTTCAGAAAAAAAAAGTGGGACAATAGAAAAATTTCCCAAATTGGAAAATAATTGCCTACGACATAAAAAAAAAGAAAACATATCTTACTGACTCAATAAATCTGAACATGACTAATATCAAGTTAATATCCTGCTTCTATTTTATTCCCCCATTCACCCACAAAATTTGCTGCAATTGAGTCTCATTACAAGGCAATAAACAACCCAACTGTGGATATAAAATTACTCTCGAGCACTTTTCCCGGAGAAAGAACCTTTTTTACGATCACAGAACTCAACTGGGGTATTGTATAGAAATTCTTTTTCAAGAGGGGTCACTTCGGCACCCTCCGAAGGTCTCCCACATTTTTTTGCTCTTTCTCTCGATGACCACTGTGTCCTAGAAAATCCATCATTCCACACAGAATGACCAAAGCTTGATGGAATTTTTTGAGAGAGAAAAAATCTTACGTAATACACATCCGGATAGTATTTTTAGAACACATCACAATAATCGTTCGATTTATTAAGTTGCTACATACTTGAAAGAATATTAATTTTAATATAATAATATAGGTTTACATTTGGAATTTCATTGGGTATCTTTGTACTAAACTTGTACTAAAAAAAAACATCCTAATGCTAGACTTACGGCTTAAGCCGAGAGACAGATGGGAATGTAAGTCATTCCCTTCATTCACTTTAGTCATAAGTGTGTCAAACGACACAAGTGTACTAAAATATAACTACAAACTCATCTCGTTTTAAATTTTTTAGATATCCGAGATTTAGAACAATTTTAAGTGTGTTCCTAAATTGAATACTAAAGACATCCTGATTTCTTTTGATTGAAATATCAGCCAATTTCACAAATCTCAAAATTACTTAAAGACCTACAAAAATTTAGTACTTATTTAGAACTAAATTAGTTCTAAATTTCTTTTAAGTTAGAATTAACAAAGAAAATATTTGTTTTGTACACATTACGATTAAAGTAAAACTTTTTAAGAAACAAATATTTCTTTTCTGAGACCAAGAGCAAGATCAAAATTTCATATTCTGACCCTATGCAAAGTGGAACTTGCAATATGCTACCTCGGAATTGAAGTTTCATGATTTTCCACACTTGACGAAAAATTTTTGACAAATAATACCTTTATTGATTTCCGAATTTGTCAAAATTTTGCCTGGCCATGAAATTCGCCACAAAAATTAGGAAAATTAATACTAAGCTCAAATAATCAACATTCTATTAAGAAAAAAATATTCCGCACGAGACTTCTCAAATCGTTAGTAGGGTAAATTAAGCTAATTCAAAACCTGCTCCAAATGGAAATTTTTCGCTACTCCAAAAGGAAACGTCATTGTTTTCATGATAAATACAGTACTAAATTATTATATTTATATATTTTCTACACCACAGTTTCTTTATTATTAACTAAGTAACTAAGTACTATTAACGAAGTTTAGACCTTTTACTTAAAGTTAAAAAATCAGGCTCAGTGAAATTTATTTGCATAATAGCGACTTTTGTCTGTCCCGAAATACCCAATTGTCCCGAAATACACCATTCTTACTTCTTTAGATTTTTTGCTATTTTGAATAAAAAATGATGCATTTTTGAACATTTTTCGATCACAATCTTATTCTAGATAGCATAAGGAACATAAATATTTGTATCAACAAAGAAAAAAAAATAATTTGAGAAGTCATTAGGGTGAGTGTGCTAAATTCCGGCCAGCTTGCAATTTCGGCCACCTTTCTTGTTCCTCGAATTTCCATGAACTTTTAGATTTTACGTACTTTAGAGATTATACAATGCAAAACAATAACAAAAAATTTAGCTTCGACAAACGAGATGACGTGAAAAAGATATTGGAAGAATTCCCGAAGGGCAAGGAACTATGAGAATGAAGGTGGCCGAAATAGGGCACCAAAGCTATGTCTATATTTTTATTCATTTTAAAATGTATTAAGAATGATGTTAGAGTAAATCAAGATGGTAAACTCTTTACAAGGTTCCAAGAAACACTTTTTCAGAAGAGAAAATAAAAAAAATCAATTTGTATTTAAAATATTACATTTTAAACTTGAAACTTTGACGCTTGCATGCAACTATGCCAAAATTTGGCACACTTGCCCTAAGCTGTTTAAAACTTAAAAGCGCTAAAAAGTGTCCTGAAATACCACACGTTACCCTATAACTTGAAATTTTAATTTAGAAAAAATTTTTCAGTGCCACATCAGATCCTAAACATCCCGTAAGTGCTACAAATATCGGATAGAATTTCATGTGAAGTTTGGATGGATGAATCAATCTCAATCCCAATGGGAACATGAGGATGAGGCAAGAGACAAAATATTGTGCGCAGTTAGGGATTTTAGGGCATTAATCTATAGGAGATTATGCCATGTTTCGCAAATTAACATTTTCAATATTCAATGACGCACATTAGTGTAATAGTATACGTAAATTCTCCAAATTACCAGACATTATTATTTTTGGATGGGATTTATGATCTCTAACCCTATACCGTGCGTGGGTGGCCTATCAAAAATGTTCCATTATTGTTAATTTGTGCATTGAAATAAATAATAATTGAAAAAAATAATTACACCATCGCCAACGCAATTGTTTTTTTTTCTTGATATTGTTGGATTAATAACTTAATTCTTCCTCAAGATTATTTCTATTTATAGAAACCACCCAATGAAGTCCTCCCCCTTTTGTCCTTTTGGGAAATCACAATGGCATATTGCTACGGAGAATTAATTCACAAATTATTTTAATGGTCTTTTGATTGAAGATAAAATCTCCGAGATTCCCTTTTAGCTTCTTCCACTTCAATATTTCCATGCAATAAATTCAATTGGTATGAAAAATAAATAAAACACCGCAATATATCAAACAATTCCTAATTAATTCACTTGCTCGTGTATTGTTTGTCTTTTTGATCAAATTATGCGAAACGATTTTCCCATTCAAAATCAATCTCCGGTGTTTATTTAACCTTGACTCCGATCATTTAAATCCAAAAGCATACTTTACAATTGTGCTAAGCCTGTTTGTTTTTTTTTTTTTTGGATTGCAGCGTCAAAAAATCTCGGTCATCTTATCGAGAATTGAGTCAAACTAAATAAGAACCTAGGAGCCACGATAGCATACAAGATATTTATGATTATTCAATGTTATCATCGTGCTTTGACGCGTGATTTTCTCCACCTGAGACACAAATCCACTCTTGGCCTCATTCCACTCTCAAGACATTGCGTTTCTAGACTCTTGATTGCTTTTTTCACCTTTCTTCCCACACTCCTGCAGAACACCGAGAATACCTCTTTCTTATCATAGGGTGTTCTCTTGTGAAGAGCAATGTTGATAGAGATAAGGTTCTACAAGTGCACTTGAGGCGACTTTCTCGCTAATTTTGAGAACTTGTCTTTGGCAATTAAAATCGCAATTTTTTTTTTTTTTGAAGAATAAAATTCTTCAACAAATTAAGCTTAACCCAAAGATAATGATAAGACAAAATGCCACGAGCACGAGTGCCAAGATAGCAATACAAACTCTACAAGAGATGATTAAAAGTTATGATTTCACCTCAAAGCTTTGAGTCTTTAATTAATTTTATGTAGAAAGATGCCTCAGGAGAAGTTGTACAGTGTATATCACTGAAAAATAAGTGATGGTTGTGTTGCTTTATCCTAGTACCAAAAGGTTAATTTGTGCTTACAAAAACTTCGAACTTTATTTGATGAAATGCCAATTAGCGCTGGAGCTATTGAAACTTAAAGAATTTAAACTCAGAAAGCTCCAGAACAGTGTTTTCTAGCAGTTTTTCAAGTAGTTCAAAATTACAGTAGAACCTCACTATAGGCCATCGCTTTATAGTCCACAATTTATCGACCGTTGATTTCAAAACACTGATTTTAAGTTAGGTTATGTTTTTTAGTGCACGACATGCAATGTTTTCAAAATTATTTGATTATTTTTGGCAAACTTTATTAAGTAGTTGTGCTAATTGTGATCCATAATGAAGAGAGCGAGGACAAGTACCACAATTGCAAAGAAAGTGGAAGCTGTCCAGCAATTTCAATACTAAAAGTCGTTGATAATTTTAAATAGTGCGACCCAAGTGTCAAATCTGGAACCAAATATGGACTATAGCGAGGTTCTACTGTAGATTTAACAATGACATTTTTTTGCAGTCCCGTCAAATAATTTTGTCAGATATCTTTAAGTTTTCTGCAGAAAATATCTACACCTCTGCCGAAAATCTGCCGAGAAATCTGTAGATATTCCTACGAATTTTATTTGGGCTTTGGACAAAATTCGTCAGAAATTTCTCCAGATTTTCTGACGAATCCTAGAGCACACTCTGACGATTTTCTGTAGATATTTTGCCGATTTTCTGTAGATTTTTCTAAATTCTAGACTTTCCAGACAGCTATGTCAGAAAAGATGCAATATTTTTCACTGGAGTTTGCACAATTCAATAGAGTTATTCTTGGTGATATCACAGTGTTCATATAAAATAAAGAATTCTGCGACGCCGTGTTCTAAGTAGAGAATAGTGAAGTGAAAACTTTAAATACAGTGTCGACCTAAATTTCGTGTTTTTTTGTATCATTCGATTGGCGATTTTTAAGAAATTAGTATTTTTGCTCGCATCTTTTTAGTTATCTAAAACATTTAATCGGTAATGCTTGTTAAGCAGAGCATACCATTTTCTTTGTAACTGCTGCAGTTTCTTGATAAATCAACAATATTTTTCTTTTGAAGAATTTCTGCCGAAAATCTACAGATTTTCAGGCAGAAATTCTGCCGAAAATCTAAAGAATTTCTCTAAATGTACTAGAATATACCGTTACAATTCAAAAAACCTCCGAGTAAAATTGGCAGGTTGAGCAATGATTTGACGGGAAATATGGCCTATAGCGAGGCCCTACTGTACATTTAACAATGACATTTTTTTGCTGTTTGTTTTAAGATTGAAAACCACCCCATAGTAAACTTCTGCGGAAATTCCATTGGAAATTTTGCGTCAAATTCCGCTCATTCCATGGAATTTGGACGCTAAATTCCGCAAAAAGTCTTCCATGGAACTTTGCCAAGGCCATGGAAAATGGCCATTCCATGAAAAATTTGGACAACATACAATGGAAATCCAGCGTCACTTTCTAGTGAAAGTCCATGGACGGTTTATGTGGAAAATTAAACATGAAACGTCCGCGGATTCCACTGGAATATTCCATGGAATATTCCAGAAGTTTTCCTATGGATTTTCCATGGATTTTACCGCAACACGCCCCCTTTTTTGTAGGAAAATTCTTGCTTATTTCCTGGGGAAAATCCAAGGAATAATTTCACGGAAAATTTCACTACCTTTCCATAAAGTTTTCTAAGAAAATTCCACACGTTTGTTTCTTCGCTTTAGCGCTAGAAAATGTTTGTGGCGCTAAAAAATAGATGAATTATTTTGTTTGCAAATTTTATGCAAAAATCTTAGCGATTTCTGTGTTACATAATATTATGAATTATGCGACGCTGCGTTTTGTGTAGATAATAGTGAAATGATAACATTAAAGTGACTAGCATTAAAGCAGACCTAAAATATACGTGTTTTTATTTCATGGAATGTATTTTTTAGGAAAATAATTTTTTTGTACGATAGTTTTTCTTGTCTAGAGTGTAAATTCGTTATCTCTGATTTAATAAAACATTTCCTCGTGAAATTTACTATTTCTTTAATATTGGAAAATGAAAATATGAGGTGCATGTGACAGCTTCGTTTGTTTCACACAAAAAAATCCACTATAAATCCATGGGAATTTCCTTGGAAATATACCATGGAGAATTTCGGTGGAATTTACCAAGAAAAAATACTGGAAAATTCCGAGGAATTGTTCCTTGTGATTCCTTATTCCGCTTTCTTTTGCTATGGGGCAATCAGCCTTCAAACAAAAGCAAACAACACAAATTTTATAGCAGTTATACATACTCCAGGTAATATTTATTGCAGTTCTGTATTCACAATAAAGTCAAGAAAATAAAGGCTGTACGATAAATCCAGTAATAAATAGAACTCAATGCGGAGTTTTAGCCTTGTAATATGACAAAAAATCAGGATACTGGACTCTTAATCTCCAATAAATTTTGCACATTTTTGTAAAAAACTGCAATAATTTATCTGTTTTTTATTGCAGTCTAGGAGAATCCATTCTGGAGAATCCGTCTACGAAAATCGAAATGGCACTTGTACTTTTGGCTATCGGTAGATTTCCGAATAGGTTTGCCTTGACTTTGGAGTGACTTTGTCTCCTCGAAAGGATATTACTGAACGGAACCATTTAGGATTTTGAGACCTTAGGAAACTGGGCTAAATTTTTTCCCTAAAGACCGCTTTTAACTCACGATTTCGAACATTTTGCAAAGCTCGAACGCTTTGTCACCTTTTTATCATTACAAAACAATCTTTGTTATATTTAGAATAAAAAAGATCACCCTGTGCATTGGTAACTCTATCCTCGAGTAGATTGCTTGATTGATTCTCGCAGACTAAACAAAAAAATCTTCATTGCGATAAGAAATCCCAAAAGTGCCTAAAGCAAGCGCCTTTTCAATTAGGAACGTGCTTAAGAAATGTGATTTTGATTTTATCAGTATCATAACACAACTACTGCTTGGTTTTATCTGTTAAGTAGGTACTTTCCCCAAAGTATTTTACATCTAATCTGCGCAATACAACCCCAAGTCCCATCAAATCCATTTAAAATTTTATTCACCACGAAATTCGATTCTTAGGCACGATTTTGGCCTATCATGATAAACTTTTTGAGATGTACAAGTGTTATTTTGCTGTTGTTTTGTTCCACTTATTCGGAATATCAATTACCCATTATGGTATTGTATTTCTCTTGTTTTGTGTTTTGTTTTTTTTTCCTCTGTCGGAAAATCTTTCGGATTTCGTGGATCAGCAAACAATTGAATCCGCACGAAAAGATTTTCATGTCATATTCAATGAATACAAAAATCTCATTTGTCATCACCTTTTTTTTCCGCCACATCATTAAGGCGAATAAATTATTTCGCATGATCATAAAGCATCATAAAAATGTAGGTCAAGTGTTAAATGTCTATAATTAGATTGGAATAGAAAAAAAAGATCCGTACCAGAGTAATTTAGAGGGGGAGATAATTTATACAATTAAAAAAAAAACCAACACATATCTTTCCTATTCAGATTTGCGGCAATTTTCACTGCCAAACTCCGAATCATAAATAGAAGAAAAGAAAATAAGAAAATAAGAGGATTTCCGAGAATGGAAAAGTAAATGTTTTTGTAATGTTTTAATGAACTTCACTTTCCAGCTTTTCTTCCGTTTCTCCAACTCAATTGGAAAAATCTTTTGAAGAGGAAAAATTGTAAGTTTTGTAATGTTTGGTTAGGTATCACATAACCTTAAATTGTAACCTAATTAATCTGACATACTTTTGATTATTCAAAATTTTCTCCTAAGAAAGCACGATTTTTTTTTTTAATTTCACCGCAAACTCTGAATTCGACAATTTGTAGACTTTCGTCAGGATGTTGCATATTTTAACATAACCACAAATTAAAATGGTATTTTGGAATTCCAAAACCGAAACAAAACGAAGAAAATTGGATTATTTTTCTTTAGAAAATATTACGTATAAATACCTAACCTTGTAGACAATAGCTAACAAAAATAATTAATGGAACATAACCTAAAAAATATGAAATAATTTAGGCGTAGCCTGACTAAGATTTTTAACCTTAACAAGACATTAAAAAAAACATAATATTTTTTCATTTTCAGATGCACAAATTACAGCATCAAATATTCAATACAGGTTATGTGAGGTTATGTTGCTTTAAATATAAGGATCTTCCCGTTTTCTTTCAGTTATTCTTGTTGCAATATTCTTGTTGCAGTTTAAAATGGATCAATTCAAAGATTATTTTCCGACCTCATAAAAATAACCTTATATAAATAATTTAGTGGAACGAGTATAACATAACCTAAAAAAGCAGAGAGAAGTTTTGGTTCGAAAATTTTAGCATGGCTTGACTAACACTTTTAGACTTAAAAAGAGTAAAAAGCATTAAAAAACATTACAAAACATATTGGTTACAAAAGAAGCTATTATGTGAGGTTATGTGAGGTTATGTTGTTTCTAAGTATCTTATTGTTTTCTTTCAACGGTCCAAATTTGCGTATAGTACTTGTGAAATATTCTTGTATTAGTTTAAAATGGATCAATTTCTAAACTCGCAAACTTAACCTTATATAAATGATTAATGGGACATAACCTAAAAAGAAATCAGGGAAAAATATTGATTTGAAAATTCCAGAATCCCCTAACACTTTTAGCCTTAAAAACACTTTTAAAAAACACATGTTGAATTTGTTCATCGTAAGATGCATAAATTGTAGCATCAAATACACAAAACAGGGTTATGTGAGGTTATGTTGCTCTAAACTCTAAGGAATTTCCCGTTTCCTTTATGTTTTCTAATTTCCATCTAATATTAATTTCTGTAATATTATCATTCCAGTTTAAAATTAATCAATTTCTAAGATCGTATACTTAACCTTATATTAGTAATTAGTGGAACATAACCTAAAAACCAGGAAAAAGTTTGACTCGGAAATTTCATCAATGCCTAATTAAACACTTTTAGTCTTAAGAATAGTTTTAAAAAACATGTTGGATAGTCCAAATTATGCTGCACAAATTGTAGTATCAAATATACAAAATAGGGTTATGTGAGGTTATGGAGCTCTAAACATAAGGAAGTCATTCTTCCTTTTCAGTTCGCAGATTGTCATCTAGTAATTGTGAAAACATAATATTCCTGTTTTACTTTAAACTGTATCAATTTCTAACCTCGTATACTTAACCTTATATAAGTGATTAATGGAACATAACCTAAAAAAATCAGGGAAAAATATTGATTTGAAAATTTCAGCATCGACCGACTAACACTTTTAGCCTTAAAAATGCCTTTTAAAAAACATGTTGAATTCGTTCATCATAAGATGCATTAATTGTAACATCAAATGTACAAAAGAGGTTATGTGAGGTTATATTGTTCTAAATCTAAGGATCGACCCATTTGCTTTCACCTGTTCAAATTTCCATCCAGTGAAATATTCTTGTATTAGTTTAAAATTAATAAATTTCTAACCTCGTAAACTTAACCTTATACAAGTGTTTAGTCGAGCCTAACCTCAAAAAAAAAAGAATTGAAAAAAATTAAATCGAAAATTTTTAGCATTTCCTAATTCAATTTTTATTACAACCTAGATATTAGAAAAATATTTTAAATTATTCAAAAGAAGATACATATCGTCAGTTCCGAAGAAGACTATTGTAAGTCTACTTACAATAGTATAAAAAGATGGAATCATTGGATGCAGAAACCTTAGATCTATATCCCCACAAAATTTTATATTGATTAAGATGATTAAGATATTCCTGCAAAAGTTACAAGAAAAAAACTTAAAATCAGCGTGCCCAATTATTGAGTTTTTTGCAGTGAAATTAATGAAAATAAATTTTAGCTGTCAAACTTTAAACCTCTTTCCTTTAAAGTTTACATAAGTTTACAAAGTTTACAATAGTCTTCTTCGGAACCGACGATATATTGCAACATTAAATATGCAAAGCAAGATATATGAGGTTATGTGAGGTTATGTTGCTCTTAACCTCAGGAATCCCTTCTTTTCTTTCATTTATAGAATTTCTGTGTAGCACTTGTGACGTATTTCTGTTCCTGTTCAAAATGGATCAATTATTAACCTCATAAACTTAACCCCCAAAAAGGAAGATTACCTAATCTAAAAGAATTCAGGGACTGCTAATAGTTGGTAAATTTTCCCATTTTCCATCTTCATTTAAAAGACAGAAGACAAACACTTCAAAATATGTGTCTTAAGATACATAAATCCCCCACCTAACATCCATTTCTTTATTATTCTGTAAATAAAAAAGGTTATGTGAATTTATTTGACACCTAACCTAAAAAATTCAAACGTCTGAAAGTTAAATTTTGTAATTTCTGTTTCACTTTTAATGTAAATCTATGTTTGTTTATTTTCAAACTTCAATTTTTAATCGGAAATAAAAGAGAGGTTATGTGAGGTTATGTTTAACATAACCTATAAATTATCATGGCATCCTTTTTTATTTAAAACTTCAATATTTTTCCTTTTGAAAAAATGTAGATATTTAAATAAAAACAAATATTGCAATGGTTTATCATAAAAAAAAATAACACGGAAAATTCTAACCTCAAAAAGCACTTTGACTTAGGTCGTAAATCGATAAGTACTAAAAGACTCACCGTGAATATTTCCGTGGATCCTTCAGCAGCTGTTCGATTGGGTCTCGCCATAACAAGTTGTGTGCGAAATAAGAGCACTCCTAAAAGCACCATAATTACGGCCATCGTGGTGTTGCCTCTTTTGCCACATTCAACACAATTTCTCAAACGACGGCCCAGCTGGACGCCACCGTGACAAATTAAACTAATAATTCCACTATATACACTTTGGACATTGGGATAAAATTGACTACATTGATTCGTCTGATGCTCTCTTCTGGCATTTGGTGATTTCGATGATGTTTTCATGTTGCAGCATCCCTGACGCGATAGATTCATCTCCAATTGCAGCAGAGATGGATTCATTTCTTCCTTCTCTCTCGATCACAGAATTCTGTCTTTGGCGCCTTAATTTTTTTTTTTTGGCCAAACACTACACTTTTCCCCGGCAAACAAAAATAACAAACAAACAAAAAAACAGTCTCACGTGTCACTTAATTCTCCTCCTGTTCACTCAAAGTGTCCAGAGAGTCTCGATGAGATTTCAGATGTGGCCACAAGTTACTTTGCCACCTCCACTCATGCTCTGTTTGCCAACATTTGGGGAGAGAGTGCACCTATAACAGAAAATTCCATTATAGCACAGGATTTCCACTTAAATATTTTATCATCACTTCAACCCCTCAGAGAAAACAACCCCCCAATGACACCCAAGGTGATATAAATTTAGTTCTTTGGCCATTTGGCCGAAGGGGAGAAACTTCTGTGCCTTTAGAGAAATTGGATGTCTTGGAGAGACTTGTGAAAACTTTCCCCAAGAAATTATCCTACAGAAATCCAATAAGAGATTACCTTAATGATTCCTAATTCAATCCCAAAGTTTAAACGTCCCGGGAAACATTTTGAGAATGCCTACCGGGCACAAACTACTGCTACACAATTTCTAGGCCCTTTAACACCGTATCAGCCATTCAAAAGTGTTATAATTCATCTAAAAGTAAGCTAGTGATAAGCCTAGATCATCTTATTGTATGAGAGATATGATACAGCAATTTGGAATCAAACTTTTGAAAAATTAGAAGTATTTTATTTAAATCAAAATATCCAGGATGTAAATGAACTGACAGAATGATGATAGTGGAATATAGACCAGAATCTCCCCTATAATTTTGCCTCAAAACTTAACCTTATCGCTTGCTCGGTAGCCGAGATTTTTCATTTGGAACATGCTTTTTTGACCACAGCGGGCCTTTTGTCCATGTGACGACCTACAGCAACATCAAAGAATGATTGTATTTTGTAAGAATTTTTTTAAATTTTATATTAAAAACCGTGTCGAGTAAAAGCGGTCATATCAGCACCTAAGTACTTTCACAGCATAATTATGGGAAAAATCAGGTTTTTATACTAAAACGGCATAATCTGAGCAAAAAGGGGTGGCAAAGCGTCCCAGGCTTTGCGAAATGCTCGAACTCGCGACTTAGATGCTGTACCTCAAAAGTATTTTCGTATCAATTAGTTACCGATACACAACCGATTTAAATCGATTCATAAATCATTCAATAGATTCCACAAAATAGTTCAAAGAGTAATGATAATTATATTTGAACAAAAATAACTTATCGGCAAATAACCGGTTCATTGCCGGTTCACAACCGATTTGAACATATTTATAAATCACTCAAAATATTTCCCAAAATACACCTCATAGTTATTTAATTAAATTTCGTATAAAAATTATTTATCAGTTATGAACCGGTTCATTACCGATTCAAAACCGATTGAAACTGGTTCAGTTTTATAGGAAATTCCAAGACCTTTTCACAAAGCCCAAACCTGACCCCATTCGCTTTATAAATGCGCTCTCTAATGCCTTTTTATTCTTTGACTTTTTGAACTTTCATCTGGAAATGCTCATCCAGGCGAAACCAAAAAACCAAAATTTAGGTCAAAATGTTAATTAGAACCGGATATAGAGGTCGGTCAATTTTCCAACATTGACCCCTTATAGCTCGGATCAATATCAAAGCTCGTATTCTTTAACTTTTGTTTTTTTTTTTTAATTTTTTGATATAATTCAGAAGTAGAAATCTTCAAATTATTGAAATCGTAGAAGAATGGTTGTTTTGGCCGCTACAGGTCTCTATTTTACACAGAATACGTCAATAGTAAAATTCATTTCGGCCAAAAAAATAGAAAATTGTCATTTATGGTTTCTAATAAATATGGCTTTATTTAAATTTATTCGATTTATAGACCATATTCTTGAATTTAAATCAAGGGGGAATCAGTGGCGCTATAGGCAAGACCGTTGGCTCTTGAATGGATCGATTCCCCGGCTTGACTTACTGTTGTGAGTTCGAGTCCCGCCCGGTGCAAAGATCAGAATGTCTAATTTAGGCAATTTTGATAAGTTAATAACGTAACATAATTCACCGCCTACGCCCAACAACTTCGGGAGCATAGAAGAAGCATCCACAGTGAGGGGAAGGCGCTCCTGGGCGAGTCTATAAACGGACTAGCAGATTCTTCTAACACCAATGATTACCTTTGTAATGAATATATCTCGATACGATTAATAATAATAATTTAAATGAAAGTGGTAGTATCGTGTTGTTCAAACCAAATTTCACTATTGAAAATAGTTTGACTCGGATGACATTTCGGTCCCAAATGCCCGAATTTGAGAGAGTCTACTGTAAAAGCTTTCTAATTCATTTGTCATTATTCATATGGGATAGGATATGAGTACAATAGAAGATCATTGCATGAGAAAGTATTGTGCGTAACCTATTAATTAACAAGAAGAAATTTTGTAGAGGAAGGCTTTCTGACTTCGAATTATACTTTGGCTCCGAACAATTCATATTTAACCCATATCCCTTTTGTTGATGAAATTTCATCAAATTTTCATTTTTTCATCATTTTTTCCCGTATCATTTAGTGGTTACCATTGATCTCTTCCCCCACGAGCTGACGTGCCGACGCTCTTACCAATTACATCATGAAATCCCTACTCATTAAATAAATATTCTAAACTTTATCCAATCCAGAGTTTTTAGACTGATCCAGAAATCTAATTTCCTTTTAACGCCTCCGGTACATTATTTAGGTCAGGAAAATTTCATGAAATCAAAATTCACAAACTTTCTTTCTCAAACGTTTTACATATATCTATCTCATTATTTTGCAATAAAAAATTGGACTGAACAAAATTGAATTTGTTGTAACGTTTAAAAGAAGAAGAAGAGTTCGAAAGAGTGAGATAAACATATGCAAAATGTTAGAGAGAGAAAGGGACGTTAATTTTGATTTAATTAAAATTTTCTTGATCTAAAAAGAGTTCCGGAACTATAAGTATTGAATTTCATTTAAAAACTTTTCAATGCGTTAAATATTCAATTAATGTACTTAAATCGAAATTATTTTTCAGATTCTAATACGATTGTAAACAGTACCATTTGAATTGAATGCCTAAATTTCAAATAGAGAATGAGAGAGAGTATAATATAAGTAAATAATATGCACATTTGGTTATAAAAAAGCGACTGTAGAGACTCACATGACATTAAACGTTAAACAAATTATGAGCTCACTTATTCCATTTTAGAGTGGGACATGCGATAGTAGAAGAACCATCAAAATACGATGGGGAGATAATTGGGTGAAAATACACGTGAAACGTGTACGAAATAGAGATTTTAGCATCTATTAGTGGGCAATAGAAATAGAAAATTAACACACAAATTCCATATGATAATGTGAAAATACATTGAGCAAATAACTACCGAAATTTGACTAAACACAAAAAAAAGTTCAAAGTCAATAAGAGGCTCCATTAATATTTTCTCACTCTCTGACAATTTTCCTCCTATATTTACATTTTTATTTAGATAAATTTAGAATCAAAACGACATTTTTCCCCAACTGCACACGTCATTTTTTTCCTCATGTTTTCCTCACTGTTCTCCCAAGCAAAAAAATCTATTTCTGAAAGAGCTTTTCGCAAATCTTTTTATACATCTCTATAATATTAAATCAATTTCGCCATAAAGTCTGATACAAAAGAATTGAACGAGGAAAAGTGTCTCCCACGTTAAATTTTGTTCCTTGGTACGGAAACTTTCTGGACATTATCAGGAGATTCTCTTGGCCGTTGAAGCGTCTGGCACACAATATACATTTTGTATGAGTCATCAGACAGACTTTTGGTGTGCCAAGAATGGAGTTAGAATGGCATTTAACAAAAATTTCATAATATAAATCCACGTCACGCAAATGTCTCCCTGTGATTGAAATAATGATGATACGAGGTTCATTTATCCCTCAAAAAGAAAAACTTCCGTTTTTAGACAAAATACATTTTGTCTGCGACATTCGAAGGGAAGGAAAAGTTTTCTGTCTGAGATATTCAGTTGTTGTCCAGAAAAAAAAACACGTTGTTAAATGTGACTATGGCATATCCGTCCCTCCAGAATATTTATGTTAAAATACACTATAACTATTATTTACGCTGGATTATAATAGGTGTAATTTTTATAAAATAAAAAATAATTAATGGCTTCGTACATTTCATATTTTTTTCATATTTATTAAGGGAATGAGGTAATAACATGAAGTGTTAGAAGCCAGACTGCAATTCATGTTTAGCCAAGACACATACGCATTAGAACATAGACACATATCTATTATTAATAATGGTATCGTAACTTCCTCCTACTTCAATTTTACTTAAGATGCTACATTAGACGATTATTTAGATGCTACCTCAAATGTACTTTCGCATCATTTACCGTTTACCGGTTCTCAACCAATTTGAACCGATTTGTAAATCACTTAAAAAATCCCACAAAATAATTTTAAGAGTACTAAAATTGATTTTCGAACGAAAGTTACGTATCAGTTCATAAACAGTTCATTACCAATTCATTATCGCTTCACTACTGGTTCAGAAAACCGATTTGAACCGATTCATAAATCATGCAGTCAAAAGGTCTCCCAAAATAGTTTTAAGAATAATCGCGAAATTGGTTTTATTTTTTACCGGTTCATTACGGATTCATTACCGGTTCACAACCTATTTGAACAGATTTATAAATAAATCAAAACATTTTTTAAAATAATTTAGGAATAATATAATTGAATTTCAGGTAAAAATCGGTTATAAAATGAACCGGTTCATTACCGAAAATAAAATACTACAAAATACAAATTGCTTTTCTGAAGAGTTGAAATGTTGATTCTGGATTATAGGTCTTTAGGATTTTGACTCTTTCAGGAAGTTAGATTACAATATTTTAGCGTCCGAGATTTGGCCTTTACACGATTTTAGCTTTCAAGATTTTGGCTTTTCAGGATTTTGGCTTCTCGGGATTTTAGCATTTCGGGATTTTAGCATTTTGGGATTCTGTGCTTTACGGGGGAATTTTGGCTTTTCAAGATTTTGGCTTTTGAGATTTTGACCTTCTCAGGATTTTGGTTTTTGAGATTTTGACCTTTTCAGGATTTTGGCTTTCGGGATTTTGGCTTTCGGGATTTTGACCTTTTTGAGATTTTATATTCCGGTATTTGGCGTTCGGGATTTTGACCTTTACAGGATTTTAGCATTAACGATTTTGGCTATTCAGGATTTTGACTTCTCGGGATTCTAGCATTTCGGGATTTTAGCTTTTCAAGATTTTGGCTTTCGGGATTTTGACCTTTACGGGGGAATTTTGGCTTTTCAAGATTTTGGCTTTTGAAATTTTGACCTTTTCAGGATTTTGGCTTTCGGGATTTTGACCCTTTCGTAATTTTAGATTCCGGGATTTTGGCGTTCGGGATTTTGACCTTTACAGGATTTTAGCATTCACAATTTTGACTTTTCAGGATTTTGGCTTCTCGGGATTTTAGCATTTCGGGATATTGGCTTTTCAAGATTTTGGCTTTCATGATTCTGACCTTTTTGGGAATTTGGCTTTCGGGATTTTAGCATTTCGGGATTTTGACCTTTACGGGATTTCAGTTTTCGGGATTTTGGCTTTCAGGATTTTGACCCTTTCGTGAATTTAGATTCCGGGATTTTGGCTTTCGGGATTTTGACCGGAACCTATTTGAAGGACTCTACTGTGTTTCAAAAGTGATATGAATCGATATACCTCAATGTTAAATTATCCGAACGATGTGTAAATATCTGTGAATGATTTTTTAACCCTCATCATTCTGTTTTTTAAATAAGACCCTCAATTCTGAGACCAAAATCAAGATCAAAATTTAGACCTGTCGAACATTTCCAAGATAAAGATTTTATATTCTGGCGAAATACATTTATAGGACTTAAAATGTTTTAGTTAAGAACGAAGATTTAAAGTCTTTCCACACTCAACGAAACGTCAATTCACTTCTAAAACACATCTCAATTTACCCCTAAAATTTGTCGATATCTCTCTACCAAAATTGATATTAGACCATAATAATATTCTTCGTTTAGTGCAAATTCCATGTGAAACTCTTCCATTTGTTAGTATCTTGATAATTCCAAGAATTTCCGAGAGCTCCATGGAATTATTTCAAGAAAACAAGATATTTGACGTCTTGAAATCTGTTGGTTCTACAATTACACTTGAAATCCACACGATTTGATTTCAAGATCTCAAAACATTTCACAAACTTTGATTTCTGAATGCCAAAATCTTTTCTTTCAACGGACGCCAGCCCACTAACACTTCGTTTGCCGAAGTAACTCACTTTAATTTGCATTCGGAAATATCGTTTAAGGAAAAGGGTAAAAAATGTGCCTGCAGAAAAAGCGATCGTAGCGCCATAAAGGATACAATACAGAAAACTAAGTCTTTACGGGACTATTTAGATCCAAAGAATATGATTTTTGTAGAAAATGTATGAAAGACGAAATATGAAATACGAAATGGTAAAATACGAAATGTACTAGAATACGAAGTTTCCGCAAAAAGAAATGTACAATACGAACATGTAAAATACGAAATGTAAAATATGAAAGTTTCCACAAACCCCTTCGGGGGAGCTCCCCCATAAGTCGGCCCAAGGATCGTTAACCTGTCCCTCTTTCCTCATCCCTCTCTTTCCTCTACAAAGCTCACTACCCAGACAGACATTTCGTCCATATACGAAAAGATTGTCGAATCTCAATAACGATTTTTCAAGATCAGAGTTTAAAAAAGCTCTAGAGAGCGTATTTCTCAACCAAATGGTATCATATTTGGGCTTGTTGGAAAGGTCTTGGAATTTCCGATAAAACTAAACCGATTGCAATCGGTTTTGAACCGGTAATGAACCGTTTCATAACCGATAACTAATTTTTATCCGAAGTTCAAGTATATTATTCTTAAGCTATTTTGGGCTATCTTTTAATCTGTTCAATAAATCGGTTGTGAACCGGTAAACGGTAAATCATGCGAAAATACTTTTGAGGTATAGCGTTTCCGCAACGTTTACAGCGTTTTTATAGATCATATTTTCATACGCAAGTCAATAATTATTTTACACAATTCCATGTAAAAAAATCGCGTAATTTAACATCAGTGCCGCGTAAAGTGACTATAAAAAAGACAGAATAACAGCCTTTGGCCTCTTCCTTCCTTCTTCACTGATGGGATAAAGTGTTCCCCTTGGTGTCACAATTGCAAGAAGATTCGACCAGCTGTTTGGTCGTTTTGATTATTTCACATTTGCTTCCTTCTCCTTTTACAAATGCTCCACAGTGCCTTGCATAACTACTCTAGCAATTCAAAAAAAAAGTCCAATCAAGTTTTAATTCTCGTTGTAAAAATCAATTTTCCGCAAAATTAAATTTCCTCTGGGAATTGTATTAAAAAAATAGGAATAATAATTAAAAATTTATACAGCATGGCTTGCAAATGTGACACAGTCCCCTTAAAAAAAAAACTACATAAACGTTCCTATTGTCCTAACAGTGACTGTAATGTTGAAAAGAAAAGAAAAGAATAACACACCGTGGCAATGTGGTCTGAATTTAGAGAATTTGTGAACTCTGTTGAACTTAATAGTGCGATTGAACTCATGCATTGCATTTCAATTGAGACACAGAGGGAATGCAGAGAATTTTTCTCCACCCTAAGTCTTCATTCATTGCCCATCCATTGATTTATTTTTGTAACATTTTCTATATAGCCCCTTTCTTACTTTTGGCACACAATGCACTTTCCCATACAATTCACCATTTATTCTATTTCTCTAAACTCTCTAACATTTGTGCATTTTATTATCACAGAAAAAAAACAGCTGATTAGACTCACGACTTATTTCTTCAATTCCCTCCCATATTTTATTCATTATTTAATCATTTGGCACAGTATTTGATGCTCTGCCCTGACATTGACTATGAAAAGAGCGACAAAAGCCTCGCGATTTTGTGGCAAAATGAATAAATTTCCGCACTTTGTTGATAAAGAATTTCATGAGTATATACACAGAATATATATTTTTTCTATAGCTTAATTCTCCTGCACAATTCGACGATTTTACAAACGGAATATTAAGAATGAATCACTCACAGTTCTCCGAAGATTTTGAAAGAGTAATTCACAGTGAAAAATGCAAATAAAAAAAATACAGACAAGTTCCTCCACTGTCTCACAAGACAAAAACGTTAGTCATATCACTAAAAAACTCGTCTTTGCACGTGGAAATTCTTCAAGTTACGGTTTTTTTTTAAATACCGGACTCCCAAAGAAGTTCTGAGAAGTTTTCAGGCTCCTAATACTTCTTTTTCTTTTTGTTCCGCCTCAAACGACAAAGAATATAATGGAGCTATTAGGGGGAAGTGGGGCACTTTTGAAAGTGGGGCACCTTTGAAATTGAGATTTTTCTCCTATGTTTAAGTGAAACTGAGCCATATCAATATGTAATTTAGCTTCTCAATCTTTTTGTGCAGCTAAGTTATCTCACGATAAGGCTCAATTTTGATTAAAAATAAGTGAAAAATGCCAATTTCAAATGTGCCCCACTTTCAAAGGTGCCCCACTTCCCCCTACATTAAAAAACTGTTCGAAAAACCGACACTTAATTACCTCTTTTATACTGTTTTCAGCATTTTTAGTTTAAAATTTGCACTTTATTACTTTTTTTTTTACATAAAATGAGCAAATTTTAGCATTCAGAAGATGCAAATCTTTGAGGTTATGTTTCACACAATTTCAGCCAAGCATCAATATAATTCGTGTAGGGTAAGTGTACCAAATTCCGGCCAGCTTGCAATTCTGGCCACCTTTTTGGTTTCTCGAATTTCTCTGAATTTTTAGTTTCTACATAGGGTAAATGTCCTAATTCAAAACAATTTCTAGACGCTTTAACTTTAACAGAAGATTCAACACATTAAATTCATATTTTTTCTGAAGAGAATTACATAAATTTTCTCCTTGACTCTTCTAGAATGTTACTGTTTAGTGAAAATTCTTTAGATATAATTTGAAAACTTCTTAAATACAAGAAAAATACGCGAGTGTAAAATGCTTCAATTGGAAACAAAGTAATCCAAATGGAGACAAGGGAAAGTTTCTAATTGGAGACAAACAGTGTAAGTGAAACCTTGACAAATGGCTTCCAAAACCTTGTTGAGTTGCTCTTGAGTGCAGGATTTGTTCTTATTCCTTGTCTTTTCTCATTTTCCATCTAAAACAATAAGAAAAAGACGCTAAACTGTCTACAAGGTTCCAATCAACACTACTTAAGAATAAGGAATAAAAAAACAATTTGTATTAAAAATATTAAATTTCAAACTTGAGACTTTGGCGCTTGTATCCAACTATGCCGAAATTTGGCACACTTACTTAGCATTTTGTGCTCGCTGAGCGAAGGGAAACCTAAGAATATTTGAGGTTATGTTCACATAATCAGACAATTTCAGCGTTGCTGAAACATTTCTCGCAAAATTTATACTTCAAAATGCTGTGATAATGCTCATTTGACACACATTTTCATTAGATCGTATCACTTTCTGAGATCTGATTAGTTACAATTAAAAATATGCAAAATGTACATTTTTAGGTTATGTTAAAAACCAAAGTAATACAGGACCGTTAAAAACTTACACATTAAATTTTGTCAATAGGTTTTGAAGATACACGGGGTTCCAAGATTATGCACATTTTCGGGACTGAAAAAACACGCGAAATGGAGAAAAATTTTACCGTAATGAAATTAAAGTTTTATTCTGGAAAATAAGCACAGTGTTTTCGAATTACCCGAGTAACAAAATAGTATACATTAAGGCGTATTTCAAAAATGATTTGAAAAATTGACTCTCAATGGTAGGCAACCATGAATAATTTTATGTGCATAATCCCGTCAAGTGCATAATCCCGAAGTGCATAATGCCGGGTTTGAGTGTAATATCGCTTCAGAATAATGGTGATATTCTATATTTCTTTATTCTATGTTTTTTAGCACTTTACTGTTCTCAAGTGCTTCTGCATTATTGATTTTTCTGTCACGACTGTTTGTTAGTTTTAGAATACAATGAGTACTGCGGAAAACAGTCGAGGCAAGAACCAAGACAGAGAAAAATCGATAATGCAGAAGCACTTGAAAACAGTCATATACTAAAAAAAAATATGTTCATCTCTCATTGGAATAGCAACATAAACTAATTTTATTTTATTCAAAATGCTGATATAGTAGAATAAAAAACTAGAATCTTTTAGGTTATGTTCGAAAAATCGGATAATTTCAGCGCTTTCGCGGCAATTTTATTAAAATTTTATATCGTTTTAATTGATAGTTGGGCTAGTTGCAATTGATGCATTTGATGCTTGAATTTTATGATCACTTAAACTAATAATGTTACTAAATATTTTATCGTTGGAAGAGAGAGCAGAATAAGAGCAGAATATAATCCATTTTTTCATAATTAAAAATGAAATTTTCTCTAAAGTAGATCAATTTCGCATTTAAAATTATCGTAGGGTAAGATGGGGTAACATAAAATCATATCTAATTAGAAATTTTGAGGTTTCCTAAGAGTTCTAGATGGAAAAAGGAACAAAAACAACGAAGTAGTACTCTCGAATGTAATGGCCTCTACACATTAGAGAAAAGAACGTCCATATTGAAGACTTTTTCCTACAGAAATGTAGGGAATTTGCTTCAATATAGACATAAATTTCTCTAGTGTGTAGAGGCCATAAAGTCTTGTACTTTTTCGTGATTTTCTTTTTCTCTTTGCCCATCTGATTCAGTGGGAAAATCTCAAAATTCCAAATTAGACATGATTCCAAATTACCCGATTTTACCCTAGAAAGGCAATTTCGTTGCCAAAATTTGACTGTAAAACTTAAAAAACTTAGAACTCTTTTGGTGGCTTAAATAGGCAATAAAGTGGCAAAATCTATCTTACTGATCACTATATTATTTCACCTTCGTTGCATTATGTAATACACAAAATTATTAACATCAGATAATTAAAAATTGTCTTGGATCACATGTCAAATGCATTAGAAATTTATTTATCAGATTAGTTTTGCATATTTTAATTAATATTTCACAATTTACAAGTCACAAATCAGTTAAAATCTCCAAGGAAAACTCCAATTGATTTTTAAACTTTTGCACATTGCATATTTAAATGAATGAATTTAAATGAGTTGAGATTTTTTAGTACACGTCACAATGTTTAGTACAAATATGTGATCATGCCCTACACTTAACCGTTTGTAACTTTCCAGTGGTAGAAAAGGATACACTACAACTACAATTTAATAATATCTTGTAATTTATGTAAATACTAATTTTAAAATTACTTCTGCATTTCATTTTTTAAAAAAATGTGTACTAAATTTCTGGTCCATTAAATTTAATGATATACAAATCACAAAACAGAGAAATTTTAACACATTGCTTATTTTATTTGAATAAGCCGAATACTAAGACCAAATACCTCTAAGGATACAGGACTAATATTTTTAGAACACGTTACAAATTTAGTACAAGTTCTTCCCAGTTCTTCTTTTAGCATTTTTCGATGATTTACTTCCCTTTATCAAGTTTCAAAACAACATGTACTAATTTCCACAGGGCTCAATATTAGAACAGTCATGTGCTAAATATTTAGTCCATAGAATTAAAATTTCAGAATATGTAAGTTACATAACTGAGAGAAATTTTTACACATTGCTTATTTTGTTTGAATATAACACTTAAGATTGAGTACTTCTAAAGACACAAGTAAAATACCTTTAGAACACGTTAAAACTTTAGTACATAGATATGGCCCAGCTCTTTTTCTTGCATTTTGCAACGATTTAATTCTCTTTATCATATTATACAAGTCTTCAAACTATTTTTTTATATCCACTGTGTTCAATTTAAGAACAGTCATGTGTTAAATATTTAGTTCATAAAATTCACTTTCACAATATGTCAGTCACAATATTGAGAGATTTTTTTTAATAGATTATTTATTTTAATTGAATTTAACACCTAAAACTGAGTGCTTCAAAGGACACAGGTCTCATATTTTTAGAACACGTTAGAGTTTTAGTACAATATAAGATCAAAATTTCATTTAACATTTTACGACAATTTATTCTTTTTTATCACATATTATACAAGTTTTCAAAACGTAATTTTCTAATTCCCACTGTATTCGATTTTAGAACAGTCATGTGCTAAATTTTTTGAATATAGAATTCAATTTCACAATATGTAAGTCATAAAGCCGAGAGCAACTTTTACACATTGCTTATTTTATTTGAATTGTACTCCCTCAGACTGAGTATTTGTAATTAGACCTAAGGCTTAGCCATATAGCTTCACAGCTCTAATTCCTTATGAATCACGATTTTTTAGAAAAAATGAATATAGGATTGGATTATTAAAGATAATTAACCTATAAAACACTAAAATTGCTCGCTATTTATGATTTGGAGACCTCCGGGAAAACACGTTAGAACACGTTAGAACTTTAGTACAAACATATGATCAAAATTTTATTTAGCATTTTACGACGATTTCTCAAGTTTTCGAAGAAAATCTTTTAATTCTCACTGTGCTGGATTTTAGAACAGACATGTGCTAAATTTTTAGTACAACGTAACCGAAAATTACTTATGTTTGATAACGAATAACGTGAAAAATTTACAAATTCCCAAAACCGCGAGTATGATCAAAAATAATAAACACTTTGTCAATCTGAAATTCCTCCCATTTTCAATGTAATAGCTCCATAAGATCTGCCAAATATTCGCAGAAAAAAAAAGTAACTGACACACGATGTTTCGTTTTCATTTGAGGAAGTCCAACAGCAAGACAGCAAATAAAACATTTTTATTCACCGCATTGCCCAATTTTCTGTATGTGGTTCTTTTGTGAAACTTGATGGATTTCTTGTGGTAGACGGAAATAATGACTTGTTCGTTATTCCACCTCAAACACTCTTTTTTTTCACCTTTTCTCTCTATATATCTTCCAATTAAACATGATATTTAAATTGTAATTCCATGTGACATACTTTCTTGAATGACACAGAACTCCGTCTTTTCAAACACTTCAAATATTGTAGAAAATTGGATATTTCTGCTCACTCAAGCACTGATTTTAATCCATTGGCAGAATTCAAATTGAAAGGTGAATTTGATGTGAATTTTTATTCATTCAAATTAATTCTGCATCAATTGAACTTTGAGTAGGGATTCTTGGGTCTTTGCTTAAAATAGCACAGCACTTAATGGTGATATTTTATATCCATTTTAGGATAAAGTAACTACCTTTTTTTTTTAGCAAACT
Source organism: Phlebotomus papatasi (assembly GCF_024763615.1). Classification (NCBI taxonomy): domain Eukaryota; kingdom Metazoa; phylum Arthropoda; class Insecta; order Diptera; family Psychodidae; genus Phlebotomus; species Phlebotomus papatasi. Next base: position 85,089,903 of record NC_077224.1, on the reverse strand, counting down.
TCTTCACTAAACTGCCTAACACTTCTTCTTGAGCTCAAACTATGACCAGCCAAGAGACCGGCTCAACGTGTTGTGAATGAATCCCGAGCTACACACAAACTGAGCGTTTGAGTGAGTAACAAAACTCATCGAGGCGCCTCACTAATACACAATATATGCCTCTTCTTATATACCATCGTACATATGGCAAAATATGAACTATCTATATAGTGGAAAATGAAAAAAATATATATATTTATAGTTGGCAGTTGATTTCTGACATTTTCCACAACACAGCCATAGAACAATCTTTTGAGTCGTGAGTGGGAAAATATGGAAAATATTCAATTAATTAACTTTAAAAATTACGTGAGATTCACGTGAAAATGCTACTCGAGTGATGATAGAATTCTCTCACAAACTGACCAAACAATTTTTATGGCATCTCAATGTTCCTGTTAATCACTCAATGTCTTAGAAGGAAACATCTGGTTTCTGAATATTCATCCAACATTTCATTTTTTTTTTCAAGAGATAAGGTTAATGCACCCCTTATTGCCACTTTAAAAATACTTTCAGGCAGAAAAGTATAGGGTAGTATGCCAAATTTCGGCCAGCTTCTAATTTCGGCCACTTTGAGTGCAATTTCGGCCATGGAAATAAATTAATTAAAATTATGTATGTTATTTTCGAATAGTCAATGAATTCATTTTGCTTTTAAATATTTATTCATTTTAGGATCTATTAACACAAAGACCGCTAAAGATTAGGTATAATTTGAATTTAAATTGTGTTGTAAAAACTCAGTGTGGAAAGAGTCTTACAAAAAATGTGACAGATCGATTGTGTTTCTAGCAGTCTTACGGTTCGTGGTGAAGTGCAAAAGGTTTCCCTTCGGTGTTTTTCATGAAAATTGATTAGTTTTCATTAATTATTGTTTCTGTTTATGTTAATAGTGAATCAATCTTTATAATTTCGGGTGAAATTTCCCAGCTGGATCCTGTATTTCGCGTAAAAAAGTATATACTTTGTGAGCGTCTCTCCGGTGAGGTAGTGTTGCCTATTCCGGCAACATCTTTTGCTGATTGAATCAGCCAAAAGTTTTCTAAAAATTCAATTCTAAACCAATTTTGATTAGGGTAAGTGTGCCAAATTTCGGCATAGTATGCAAGCGCCAAAGTCTCAAGTTTGAAATGTAATATCTTTAATACAAATTGATTTTTTTATTGCTTTTACTTAAGGAGTGTTGCTTAGAACCTTGTAGACAGTTTATCGTCTTTATTTACTCTTAGATCATTCTTAATACATTTTAAAATGAATAAAATTGTACACATAGCTTTGGTGCCCTATTTCGGCCACCTTCATTCTCATAGTTCCTTTCCCTTCAGGAATTCTTCCAATGCCTTTTTCACGTCATCTCGTTTGTCGAAGCTACATTTTTTGTTATTCTTTTGCATTGTATAATCTCTAGAGTATGTAAAAACTAAACATTCATGAAAATTCGAGGAACAAAAAAGGTGGCCGAAGTTGCAAGCTGGCCGGAATTTGGTACACTTACCCTATTTTTTTAGCAAATGTAGAAATCTTCAGAAATTTCCATGAAAACTCTTCCGTGACATTGTAGCTTTCTCAAAGTAAAGTTAGTTAAGAGCTTCGCGAAAATCCCATAAAAATTCATTAAAGTAACTGTAGCAAATTTCGGCCAGCTTCCAATTCCGGCCACTTCTTTTGTTTCTTCAATTTTCATTAATTTTCAGTTTTGCATACTTTAGAAAATACTCAATGCAAAAAAAAGAAAAAAAAATGAAAGCTCGACGAACGAGATGATGCGAAAAAAATTCGGAAGAAGTCCGGAAGGGCAAGGAACTATGTGATTCAAGGTGGCTGAAATATTACGCAAAATTATGTCTATATTGTTATTCACTTTTAAAATTTTAATAAGGTTACAAGAAACACTCCTTAAAAAGAAGTAACAAAAAATTGCAACTATGCCGAACTTTGATGTAGGGTAAGTGTGTGAAATTCCGGCCAGCTTGCAATTTCGGCCACCTTTTTTGCTCCTCGAATTTCCAGGAACTTTTAGATTTTACGTACTCTAGAGATTATACAATGCAAAAGAATAACAAAGAATGTAGATTCGACAAACGAGATGACGTGAAAAAGGTATTGGAAGAATTCCCGAAGGGCAAGGAACTATGAGAATGAAGGTGGCCAAAATAGGGCACCAAAGCTATGTCTATATTTTTATTCATTTTAAATGTATTAAGAATGATTTTACAGTAAATAAAGACGGTAAACTCTTTACAAGGTTCCAAGCAACACTCTTTCAGAAGAAAGAATAAAGAAAATCAATTTGAATTTAAAATATTACATTTCAAACTTAAGACTTTGACGCTTGCATGCAACTATGCCGAAATTTGGCACACTTACCCTAGTTACCTTAGAAAGTTTTTTTGTATTGGATTTTGCGCAATGTTTCTTTAAAAACTTTATCGCGAAACCATCTTTACTACAAATTGAATGATTTTGAGGTTTTTAGAAAGCTTATTAGATATAACAATTGACCGATTAAGCCAGTAAAGGTACTTTTTGTAGGTGAAAAGGTCGTCGTACGTCATTCGAATTACTTGGTGTAGCCCTGAGGTTTTACCACTTCCTTACCTCAGTATTACGTTATTTTTCCCTCAAATAACTATGACAGAACGGACAGAAAAGCATAACGTCAGTGTTTCGAGATTTTTCTGAAAGAATTTTACGTAAATATCTCGAGGTAAGATTAACGTCAGCAAATCGTAAATTTTTGCAAACTATATTTTCTCTCAATGACAGCAATATGAGGCACCTCGACCCTATGCCTATAAGGAAAATATCTACCAGAAATTGTAAATTTGTAAGAGGTGACGTTTTGAATATTTAGTACGCACATAGAACACGGTAAACTCTTCAACATAAGACATTCGCTCTTATTTACTTCCATAAGTCTCAAACCACATGTTCAAGGGAAAGAATAACAAATACCAATGAAGAGAATTGTGGTCTTGAACTCTTCAACACTCTCCATAGAGTAGTTCACAAAGAAATACAATTATTCTTTAATATTGTAAAATTCATTAAAACTTTCCCCTCGGACTGTGGTAATTCATTAAATTTACTCTCATACTTCATCTACAGCCAAGTGTCCTTCTTGTCCTCTCAGCTCGAGAGGAAGACACCCTCTTTTTTTTAGTCGCAATATTATCCTCGATGGAATTGAGAAGGAGATTGGGAGAGACAGACGACTTTCGACTCCTAAAACAAGTATTTATTTAGGTTCTGTCTGAAAGACAGTATCAAGGGTATCAAAGCATTAAAAAAAAGCAACCAAAGCTCGCATTCATAAAACTTTATGCGCTCCTCATTCTGTTTGTTGTCCAAAAAGCACAGGCAAAGAAAATCCTTGTGAAGCAAATAAACGAGACAGTTCACTCAAAATTTTCTCTCAATCACATGAGAGCACAACAGAGTTGAAAATAGAGCATATACTTATTTATCTAGATTGAAGTTGAAGATTAACCCTTGAAAGCGCATAATAAGATAAAGCTAGTGATAAACCCAGACAGCTTATTGTGGGTGAGATTCTTAACGTGAGCTAACTCGGAATGCATGCAAATTCGATTTAGAGCTGAAGTTGGGGAACGCCATTCAATTATCTTGAATCAAATTCGTGAAATTATACCAGACCTGAGCTAAAAGAAAAGCCGAAGTGAATTTAGTGGTGCCAGTTGGTATTCTTCGAAATGCCGCGAAAATTCAAGTTGAGAAAATGAGAAGTTTTTAATGTGAAAATTGTTTAATTCCTTAGAGTTAAGTCATTTTCACAAGAAAATCCTTTTAATAATTTATTTGAATACAGTTATTTTGGATTAATTGTGAATAATTGTCGATATTACAACAAAAACATTGGGATGAAATTTTTAGCTGGAAGACTCATCTGTCTCAAAATTCAGGATAGGTTTGAGAAAAATCCTTTGGTACAACATTATTTTGGTTAATAAGGAATGCAAAAGTACATATTACAAGAAGGGACACGACCTGCTAATAAGCATAAAATAGAGAAGAAAATATTTTGTCGCATTTCAGAGATTTTTTGCAACCGCAGCGCCGCCAGACGTTTGTCAAGTGAGTTATTTGTGTCTCTATCTCTCTCTTTAGTTGAATTGCGCGCGATTTAGGAAGCTTGTCATTTGAACTGATATTTTCTTTAAATTTCTTCATATTTTCACAAGATTCAAGTAAAAGGGTGTTTAGTGAACAGGTATCCATCTTCCGACAAAGATATCAAGAAGACAATTTATTTTTATGAGAGTCTTTCTTTCTATTATGTCTTTTTGGCGCAAAAATATTCATCATGGCACCGTGAATAAGCGGGATTAGTGTTACCACCACGTCAATCTGCAATTTCCATTAGGACTATCAACACAAAATTTCCGATTCTACACGATTTTTAATAAGCACAGGTCTGAATTATACAAATTTTGTATTTAAACCAAAATATCAGAGATTTGGATGGATTACTAGATTACTAGATTACTAGACTACTAGATTTCGCACCTAATAAGTCCCCCAAAGTGGTTAAACTCTCAGCAACGAAAATTCGCGGTTGGTACCACAGTACAAGAATACCTGAACAACTACCAGTCACCTTATGGGAATTTAACATAGCGTGACCCTTTGTGACTACTAGTAAATGCACATTCAGTGGCGCTGGAGCGGTGGCCACCGCACTGAACTAGAAGAAGTTCATCATGGTGGCCACCGCGCTCCGAACAAATTAGGAGACCGCCACCGTCGCAGCCTATTCAACCGCGAATCTTTTCGTTGCTGGGCTGTGATCTTAGAAAATTCTATATCGAAATGTTTTTCGAGCAAAGGTGTCCAGGGACAAAATATTAGCCTTGACTACCTCTAAAAAATATTCGAAAATAAACGAAATCGTAGGACCCATTTTTGAAATAAAGCAAAAAACATAGTTTTGGAGCAGGAAGGGGGTGGGAGTAAAAAGAAAAAAAAAGACTGTATTATTGACTTATCCAGTCTAGACTTTGTCTTATCTTGAAGGGGTCGTCGAAGACCTGAAGTCGATATCTCTTACCGTTTGGCATCTATCCGTATCACAAGTTGAAAAAAGTGGATTATATAACTGCTCACTCTTTAATTTAATCTTTCATTTAACAACCCTTTCAATCTGTTGTTATAGAAAATCTTTTGGGGAAATTGCGCATATTTCCACATACAGTTTTCTTGACTTTTTGCAATAAGGAGTGTCTCAGAAATAACCCCAAATACCTTCTGTATAGTCCATTTTTAGCACGAAAACTAGGCAAATTCAACAGACATCACATTTTCCACCACAGGAAGAGTAAATTTGAAAATTCAGGCCATTTGTTTCGGCACACAAACATATTTCTATATGCATATTTCTATACACTTCTCCAGATTTTCTATTTTTAGATCATACTTTAACCCCAATGATCCATCACCGTTTTCACCTTCCGCCATCAAAAAAAAGATGATAGACAAGCCACCCACTTCCGCCCACTTCCCCTTTTGGGTCGTTAAATTTCCTCATGAGGTCACAAGACTCTGGTATTTATCTTTCTTGTAGTGTCGGACTTAATTCTATCCATCTTCTTTAATGTATAATACCCTTCTCTAGCTTCCTCATTTGCTCATCCACAGAGACTGGGTATATTATTTGCAAGAAGAATATCTCTTCACAAGCCACTGAATTTGCAGTATAAAATTCATTTGCAAGAATATAATAAAACCATATTGAGATGATATACAATTGAGTAGCATGAGAGGAGATCAATAAAGAAAATTATGTATTGCATTGAATAACATTCAAAAACACTTTAAGAATTTAATCTCCCGTGGAGAATATACTTGCAGAGATTCTTTTTGCATTAATATTCTCTAAAGGCTTTCTGTTGTAGATTGTTTTTTCTGCTATGATTAAAAAATCATGTAGGCCGGTTTACCACAGACAACAAAAAGACAAAAATATTTCTCGATTAACTATTTGTTTTTTTTTTATTCCGAACCAGTTTTATCACAGAAGTAACCTTTGCTACTTTTATTTTAATTTATTAAAAGATTGTTTAAAAAAGTGAGGTTATATCGAATTTAACCTCAAACAAAAAGTCAGGGGTGACATGATAACTTATTTTCGATAGTATCGACTGTCGATTCTGAAAAATTTAAACTGTAAGCTGTACTTTTTATAGCTAATATAGATATTTAGCAACAGTCACATTTTCTTAAGAATGTGACAATAAATGGTCTAACGATGCGTAAAAAGTCGTCAATGGCTTAATCTAAGAGATATAGATTTAACGATACTATCGATTCAACATTATCGAAAAGTTATCATTCCACCCCAGGTTTAAACAAACCTCTGATTAAATCCACTAGTTTAGTGTAAAAATTTATTTAAACAAAAATTTAGTATATTTATCCCTCCATACGGAAAGGTATCTTATAATACGAAAAAACTTCTCAATTTTGTTATTTAGTGTAACGGTCGCGAGTGCAAAATTTCCCATATAAATTTAAATCGAAGTATGAAAAAGTGGCTTCAAATTTGAGGCCACTTGCAAGGGGCGTGAATTTACCCAAAGGACTGGCTGGCTCAATACACAAAACCCGTAAAATAAGAGATAACCGAAAAGAGGAAAGAGGAAAAGAAGCTGAAGGTGTATGGTTAGGTTAGATGACACTTCCTGCCCCACAATGAATCTATCTATCTATCTATCGTATCTATCTAATCCGATCTGACGAATTTAACCCTCTAACGGGTAGGACCGCCTCCAGGCGGTCTTCACAAAAATCATATTTACAGCGACAATAAAGGTTTTATTTATTTAAAAGTGCTATAGTGTCCTCGGTAATAGTCTTATAAACATCTCTTGAAAGTTTGAACTCATTTTGACTCTTCGTTTTGTTGCTATTCTCAGTTTTGTGTGACAGGTCAGAGAAAAAGCAACAAAAAATATTTGTACAAAAAAAACTCATTTCCAATTTCCATAAAAATACCGATTTAAAGTTATCTGACTAAAAGAAATTAATTTTTTACTGAAAGATATGTAATTTTACTTTGTATATTTTATATAAAAAAATTGAAAAAACTAAAAATGTGAATTTTAGAAGCAAAACAAGTTTCAAAAAATTTTTATATTTTCTCACCTAGCGCCTAAACTAGAAAACATTGTTTTAGAACTTTTTTTCGCATATTAAAGAAAACACCGTTAGAGGGTTAACTATATAGGGCTTCATTTGAAATGCCAAAGAGTTACGTAGCAATCTAACCTTTAAATCATGCTTCTTATTTTGATTTGCCCATTTTGCAAATTTTGACGTTTCTATTAAATTTGTAAGGTTAGAATTCCAAGTTTAAATAACACTATGAAACATTTTTCAATTGTTTCCTTCAGAATGCTCATCACTTTAATTTCAATTTGCGTTTGCGCCCAAATTCCAAATAAAATCAATAATAACATTTTTGGTAATTAGGTGACAACAATAGCTTCGACACACTAAAAGCGGTGCCTATTCTCCTTTCTATATGAGTATCAGACGAAACAAATTCAAAATCTAGGTTAAATTTACGAATTATGACTCCGGCACACCTTTTAGATCAGGAAAATTTCATGAAGTCGAAATTCGAATACCTTTCTTTCTCACACGTTTTGCATATGTCTGTCTCATTCTTTCGCTAAATTGAATTTGTTGTGATATTTAAAAGAAGAAGAAGAAATTGAAAGAATGAGATAGACATATACAAAGAGAAAGGAGATTCGAATTTTAACTTCATGAAATTTTCCTGATCTAAAATGTGTGCCGGAGCCATTAGGAATGTTAGATTTCTTTGAATGACAGCGAAAAACTCTGTTATAAAATCAAATAAAGGACAATGGGCAAAAATATGTGAGAGTTGGTCCGTGTGACATCCACAGACAAGACTACCGCGAACCGCGAAAGGGATCTTCATGAAATTCGGTATGGAGTTAGCGTAGGGTAAATGTCCTAATTCAAAACCATTTCCAGACGCTTTAACTTTGACAGAAGATTCAACACATTAATTTCATATTTTTTCTGAAGAGAATTACATAAATTTGCTCCTTGACTCTTCTAGAATGTTACTGTTCAGTGAAAATTCTTTAGATATAATTTGAAAACTTCTTAAATACAAGAAAAATACGCGAACGTAAAATGCTTCTAATGGAAACAAATTAATCTAAATGGAGACAAGGGAAAGTTTCTAATTGGAGACAGTGTAAGTGAAACCGCGACGAAAGGCTTCCAAAACCTTGTCGAGTTGCTCTTAAGTGCAGGATTTGTTCTTATTCCTGGTTTTTTCTTCTTTCTCTTCCAAAATAATAAGAAAATCTCTCTAAAAAATCTTATTTCCGGGGTTTTCTATTGAAGCATTTGCAAACACTTTAGAAAAACCCCTTTTTGTTCACGGAATAGGTAATTATTTCATTTGAAAACTTCACGTGCGGTCAACTATGAAGATTACCCTTGCATTGTCCTTACCACTTTATTTAACTAAAATTAGCCAAAAATATGAGAGAAATGTTAAACAAAATGAATAAAGAATAGTCAACTCATTGTGTTTTTCATTAGAAAACATGGTCGATCGATGAAAAACTCGATGGTGAAAAGGTAGGGGAAAGCGCGCTACCTTCGGATGACTCAAGCTTCGGACAATTCAATTTTTTCTCTATGTTCCTTATGGATTTCACCTAGAGCCCTTTTCTGAGAATTTACAGCATTGGACTAGCTATTAAAATATAATATTATAATGGTTCAAATTTATTTACAACACATTGAAAAAAATTATTTGTGCGAAACATAAATCGTCCGAAAGTAGCGCGTTTTCCCCTACACTTTTAATTTTCATGAGAAATTAACAAATTAAAATTTGTGAATACGAATGGATTTTCGCTTTATTTGGAGCAAAATTAAGTAAATAATGAAACTGAGGTATAGAAAATATATAAATATAACAATTTAGTATTGTATTTATCATGAAAACCATGACGTTTCCATTTGGAGTAGCGAAATATTTCCATTTGGAGCAGGTTTTGAATTAGCTTAATTTACCCTACGGCTGAAGCTCTAACAATACAAAGTAAAGACTATTTTCATTATAATTTCTTTATGAGAAGGTATCAAAATGCAGGAAATGATTTTCGAAATTGTAAGATTTTACAATTTCAAAGGTTATTAATAAACGAGAGGATTCTGGCTTCGAACATTTCATATTTTTCCCATGCTTAATTAATGAATCTGACCAATTTCTTCAGGAAATGCATGTCTTAAGACTGGCTAATAAAATATGTTGCTGATATGTATGATTTATTAAAGGATTATCGGAAAAACTTGAAGCGTTCGAAGCCAGGGTGTGTGCGGAGCTTGAAACCTACCCCCTACTAAGACTAGATATCCAATTTAGAGATTAGATTCAACATAACCTTATTCTTTAACTTCCAAATGTGCGAAACATGAATACCAACATAACCTAAAATTGTTAACCTAACCTAAAACTATCATAAGATAACCTAAAACTCCTTTTATATTGTTCTGTGTAGTTGTTTCACCTTGAAAAAGCTTTTACCAAATTTAAGTTTAATTCTTGATAAGATCTTGAATAATTTAATTGGATGTATGTAGTCACCCTTAACATCTGCTAAGGTTGCCAAGAACACCAAAGAATTTTGCATAAGAATTCAGTAGTACAAATACAAAGTGAAATTAAATTTTGCAATTCTCTCGAGCTTTCACCAATTTTTTTTTTCTGTGGAAGGGTATGAAAAACGTGCCACATTGGATGCCCTCTAAAATATCGCATTCCAGAAGTTACCGTGAGAGGTTAAATAAAATCAATATAACATGACTAAAGCAGATACATAAGATATTTTTGCTATTTAAAATGTATACATTCAACTACCTTGAAATATAGATCCTCTGCAGAAATCCGTTTCATGTTTTAACTACTCCACGTCTCTTTTACGCACAAAATCTAATCTCTTGGTAGCCTATAAACTATAATTCACTAGAGGAAGAAAGATGGAATAAAAGCTCAAATTATTCACTGAAAATCTGAAAATTGCGCTACTGCAAAAAAAGAAAAAGCGGAAAATTGTGTGCTAAGGTGAATAATTTACATCTTTTGAATGGAGGAATTGTCTTCTAAATTGAAAATGAACTTATTTAAATGCAAAATACCAAAAGGAAAACCCTAATGAAAACAATTTATCCTCCAGTTTGTCACCAAAAATTTGACCTTAGAAATTGAGTAAGAGAAAAGACCATGTAATGTATGAAAAATTATGTAACTCTTCTGACGATGGAAACTTACAGGAGAAAATATGCTTTTCTCTTCAATCACATTTCATTTTTTCTTCGTTCTTATATTTTTTGCACACAAAATATAAATGAGTATTGGGTGAAGAAAAATGAGGAAAATTCTATTGGATTCAATTCACTTAAAACACGCAAACCTAAATCAATTCGAAAAATCGCTTTTTTCCAAAGCCTTTTTCCCTTTTTTTCAGCTCAAACACGTCAATTTCCAATTTTCGACGGAAAACCCAGGAAAAACAGCAAAAGAAAAACACGGGAAACTCAAAAAACAACACTCAAGACTTTTTAGGATACAAATTCGAATACACAAGCTCTTAACACCGGATTATTCAATTAAATATCTTTAGTGGTAGCAATTGGTGAAATGTTTTTAAATGGTGATTTTCCCAGAGACAATTTTCACAGAAACTGGCCGCCATTTCTCACTCGGCCACATTGAAACACTGTGTGAATTTTCTTCTAGTTGGAAAATCTCCGCTCTGTATTATTTTCTCTCTCATCAAACAACTCTTCTCTCAATTCTCTCTCAAATTTTCAACATATTGACGTCTCACGGAAAATCAAAAAGGGGCTGTTCATAGGGAAAATTCTCATGACGATTGGGAAAAAGGGTTGGTAAACCTCCCCTTAAACTTAATTAGCGGTCCAATGGAAGAGAAAAGGCATTCTGCTCATGAATTCGCGCATTATACAAGTCCGAAAATATACTTAATAACCGTATCACAACCTAGTCGGTTACGGTTCATATCTATTTGGAACCGGTTCAGATTTGTCAAGGATTCGAAGACCTTTCGAAGGAATCCAAGCTTTCACGAATCGGTTGAGAAATACGCTTAGTAAAATCATTTCAATCTTTAACCTTGAGAAATTTCCAGAAGAAATAATTGAAGGTCATTTGACCATGGTGTCACATATAAGATTAATATTAAGAAAAGCCGGAGAGAGAGGTATATAGTATGCAAAATTTCAAATGGAATATCACATGTGTTAGAAAGAGTACACTCTAGTGGAGTAATACGATGAGTAAGATATTACTGTTTGTATTAATTGCTTTCTGAACCGTATTACAGGCAATTCGAACAATTTTCCATGCGTGCCTACTGTAATTCGGACAGTTTTCGAGCGAAGTGCGAGAAAGAGGCATGATAAACCAGAAAAGTCGGAGAGGGAGGTATATAGTATGCAAAATTTCAAATGGAATATCACATGTGTTAGAAAGAGTACACTCTAGTGGAGTAATACGATGAGTAAGATATTACTGTTCGTATTAATTGCTTTCTGAACCGTATTACAGGCAATTCGAGCAATTTTCCATGAGTTCCAACTGTGATTCGGTCGGTTTTCGAGCGAAGCGCGAGAGAGAGGCATAATAAAACACTTGCTATCTTTTTTTGCCATTCTCGCAGTTCAGAAAGTATTAATCCTAATATTAATCTTATATGTGACATGGTGATGAAACAGACAAACGTTCGTTCTGCATCGATAAATGAAAATCAAAAAGCCCAAGATTCGTTTTCGAAAGGAGGATCGAAGTCATTATCTATAACCGTTTCACCTCTTGTTCGGTCGGACGGAGCAGCCATACGGAACAGCCGTACGATTGAAACGGGCAAACAAAAAACGTGATTTGAAAATCGTCTCAGAAATTGTCTGATTCGCTAAAATCGAAATCGTCTGATCTAAGGCTTCGCACACACCCTTCGAACACTTCATATTCTTCCCATATTCCTTAAATAAACAATTGTTCGAAAACGGATTGTATGCGAAGCCCAAAATCCTTCCCTTACATAAACGCTCATACACAAAACCGCACCTCCCACAATCCACCCCCAAAATAAACCCCCCACGCACAAAACTATTTTCAAATGTCTCAATTTAAATCAATCAATTTTTTGCTCAACCCCCATATCCGAAAATTCGGTATCCCAAAAGGTACATCCGACTGAGTATCCCCTTTCGACTACACTGCCATAGACTTTGGAACCGTCTAGGCGTCTCGGTGCCATTGAATCAGCTGATTCAAACGCATGCGTACCATCAAATTCTCCTATGTAAACGCTCATTCTCTCCCTATTTACATTCTAGCTCTTATTTACTTCAATGCAAAATACAATGTTTTTCCCTCAAAATAACATCCCATGCCTTTCAGTCATTATACATGCAACCAACACACGATACATTTTCTCTCTGATCTCTCTGGGACATCTTAGAAAAACTTCTATTTATTCTAGCTCACGTAAAATCACAGAATGTCCTCTCTGACTTTTCCATCATTTTAGTTTATTTAAAGGACATTGTGGGTGGATGATATATGAAAAAAAATTAAGTGGATTCTTGCAGACGCGTACAATTTAATCTTATTGACATGAATCACACAGAGAACGCACTGCACTGTCTTAAATCCCAAATAATAAAATAAATTGTTTAAAATTTACCGATTTAAATATTAAATACACTTTAAACTCCCGAATTAACCCAAAACTTTGTTACATAAAATATTCATTGCGGCAGAAACTGCAACAAAACTGACCTAGAGGTATTTTTAACAACAAATTTCAAACAGAATTGAAATAACCTCACTTTTTCGATGACATAACCTCAATTTTTATTGTGGAACATTAGGTGAAACTGGGGTACTACCAAACACTTTTGAAAGATGCACTGTTCACTAAATTTCTCAATTTGAATATTGGCTGCATATTAATGCATATAAGGATGATGTAAAACAATTCAATTTCCAGAAAAAATAAAATTGTGTCACCATGCATTTTTCGATATTTTTCATCCACCTGGGGCACCACCAAACACTTTCTGGGGCACCAATAAACACCTCCTTTTCTCACCTCCTTCTCATTGAAGTTACTTTGGACATTACAGCACTTAATTATAAAGAAGATATTAAAAATATTACTTCTTAAGAATAATGCTTAATAAATCGTAAGCAACGCCATTAAATCGTAGCGAACATTTTACCTAAAGTTCGAATTTTGCGCGCTCTTTTGATTTGTTTTTGATAAAATCGAAAAATCATCCGCCAATTCTTGATTAAAAATTCATTTAAGGCAAAATTAGGTAAGTTAAACTATATTTCTTCCATTTCTCCTGAATTTTGAATGAAAATTCCATGAATGGATATAAATTTCTGAAATCGAACAAAGAGGGAGAAGAAGAGTAAGTACGCTCGCGACATCTACAATTGTGAGAAATCTGCCTGTTTGGTGGTGCCCCAAGCGATGCTGAGCAAAGCAGGGCAGCTTCGTAAAAATCGCCACTAAATTTTCATTTTCCTGCAGAGGAAAATCCAAAGATTTCCAGGAATTTTGTGAGGCAGAATTATGAACCTAATAAGTAAAAGATTTCTTTTTAAAATAGTGATATAATTGATTCGGTTTGTGTGGCATTTAGAAAAAAAATCTTAAATCTTGAACACCTTTTTCAGTACGAAGCTGCACAACCTCCCCCATAGCAAAAGAAAGCGGAATAGGAATAACAAGCGAAAAATTCCTCGGAGTTGTCTAGTATCTTTCCATGAAAAATTTTGAAAGTTTGAAAACAAAATATCCATTGTATTACAACATCATTTTATTTGTTAAACATTCGAGAAAAATAGTGGAAAAAATCATGAAAAACCCTATGGAAAGGTAGTGGAATTTTCCATAGGATTCACATTTGATTTTCCATATAAAAGTTCCCTGGAGTTCCGCGGAATTTAGCGCTGGAATTCCAGTGGAGCGCACTTGAAGTTCCATGGAGAGCTATGATTCCAATTGAATTTCCGACTCCAAATTCCATGGAAAATTTGGTGGAATATTAGCGTCAAATTCCGCGGATTGTTGCAATTTGGATTCTAGTTTTCCACTGGAATTTCCGTGGAATTTTGCTATGGGGTCCCCCTATATAAAGAAAATCGCAGTATTTAGTGGTACCCGTGTTTGTTGGTGCCCCAATTTCCCCTAAGTTTACCATCAAATTTGGAGAAGATAGTTATTTTGAAGTGCGAGTACAAGTCGGGGTACTTGCACAACTCAAAATGCGTGAAAATTCGATTTTGAGTTGAATTTTAGGGGTAAAGAATCGCGTCGAGTAAACCGTCCTTGTCGTTTGAAATGCATAAAATTGGCTGGACGCGATTCTTTACCCCCAAAATTCAATACACAGAAAAAAAGGGGGTGCGATTAAGTTTTTTTCCTCATAACTTTAACACTTTTTAGGTGTAAAAATATATCAACATTTTTTAATGTTAATTTTACACCTTTTTAAGGGTAAAATTAACATAGAAAAGGGGAACTTTAACCCCCAATACACCTAGAAAGGGTAATATTTACACCGATTTTGGATCAATACTGCAGGGTAAAATTAACTTTTCCGGAATGTTATTTTAACTTTTTCAGATTTCTCTCAGGAGAGTTGCACGCATTTCGAGGTCGCCTGTAAAGAATCTCAGCTACCATAAGCTTATCTGGGCTTTGGGGAAAAAGTATGTTTTTTTTATTCTCTAATTGTTTAAATAATTCAGTTCTAAATTTTTCAGTTTCCAAAGTGTATACAAAGCCTAAAACCCTTCTCCTACAAATTTTACTAAAAAAATAACTTGGAAATGAATTTAAATCTTGCTAAACGAAATAACGAAATTTCGTTGCTAAACGAAACGAAAAACGGGGGTGCGATTAACTTTTTTTCCTCATAACTTTAACACTTTTTAGGTGTAAAAATATATCAACATTTTTTAATGTTAATTTTACACCTTCTTCAAAGTAAAATTAACATGAAAAAGAGTAACTTTAACCCCTAATACACCTAAAAAGCATAATATTTAATTTAATAATTTTCGGAATGTTATTTTAACTTTTTCGGATTTCTCTCACAGTGTAGAACTTGTCTAGACAGCTTTTAAAAAATACTTTGGAAAATTCCTTGCAACTTACTTGGAAACATTTAGTAGAATGTTGTACTAAAATTGAAAACATACTTGTAAATTAAATAGTTGAGTGACATAAACATCGCTCCTGGTATTATCACTGTGTAAGCTCACAATGATTTATATCCATAAATGTTTGCCAAAGAAAATTCTACTAAAATTGGCTCATTTTAGATGAATTATTCTTCATCCAGCGTCACTTAATCATTGTGTAAAACACAATTAGAGTGTACTTATTTATATGATACTTTCTTATCATACCATGGCCTGTAGACTTTAATCAGGGTGCTTCTGTGCAGATATTGAGCAATGTTTAAATGTAGAACAGAAGAGACTTTAATTGTCTTTCCATTCCATTTTTACACTTTTCCCGGAGTTCTCTCTTGTTTTTTTGCTTATTTTTGTCCAACAAGTGTTTACATTGGGCTTTAAAGTGAGATTTAAGATATAATAGATTGTGGCAGTGGATGAGAAATTGCCGATAAGGCATTTTACTGAGAGAGACAAAGCTTGAAAACCTTATCAGGATTTTGAAAGACCAGCAGCTAGACTTTATGATAAAATGAAGAAAAGAAATGTCAATCAAAGAGAATTGATGCAATAAAAAGTATATTTTGTTTCCACTTTCTAGTAATATCTAGTTTCAATTGAGATATTCAATTTTGCGTGATTTCTTTTGGAGATAAAAGACATACCCATGCAGCAGCTGAACTGTCATGTGGCAATTTTATTCACAATGTTGAGACGGTTGAGACTTATTTATTTTCAGATTTTTCCACTTAAATGCAGTCACAATTAATTTAGATCTTGAAATTGTCTTCAATGGAATGTATTGTTGTGGAGAAGAAAACGGGTTATTTCTTCAAAAGATGGTTTAATTTTGATCAAAAAAATGTATTTTTATTTAAATAAATATTTAACTTCAGCTCACTTGAGAATATTTAAACAGTTTGGCTTGAAAACATATCTAAATATAGAGTCAAAATTCTGGAGTATGAAAAATCTATAAATTTTCCATTCTTAAAAGACAATGATACCTTTTGGGATCTCTGTAATTTATTCTGTTTAAATATGTTTTTTTATCTCAGGGCTTTAGCTGATCGTTATTATTTTAATGTCAACACTGAAAGTCGTAGAATATTCTTTTGATATTCTCATATAGACAATTTTTGCCCATTTAAAAGCCTTTAATATTTTCCATATGAAGAACAAAATGTTCAATAGAATCGAAGCTATGATTGTCTAACTAAAATTTGCCTAGATTAGCGATATAAAAGCAAGTCCAGACTTATAAGCATTCTCGTAAGCCATTATTTGAAAAATCCAATAAGAATAACCCTTTAAGGACGATTGGGTCACCCGTGACCCATAGAGAAAATAATTTTTCCTGACTACCTGAAGTTATTTCTTTCTAATGTTTGTACATAATCATTAAGTAGAAAGATGTAGGAATCTAGGATATTTTTTGCAAATCTCCAGGTATTTGCTATATACAAAATATTTTAGCTAAAAAATAACGAATTTTCAAATTTTCACATTGGTGCTTGAATTTTAATATTTTTAATATTTCTAATTTTTTTTAAGCAAAAACCGCTTGGGACTAGAAACTATAATAACAATACATAATATTTCTCAACAAGGTAAAAATTATAGTTTATTGATATCTTCAGGAAAGCTTCATAATTTTCATGGGTCATATATGACCCAATCGTCCCTAAAGGTAAAAAAACACCGAACTGTCACTTGTGGATTTTCCAAGATGTGAGGTTAGAATGTTTCATGTTTTTGTTTATGTGTGCGCAAAATAGTTAATTATTCATGTGATATTGTGTGATAATATCAATTAGCTGAGATTTCCCAGTGCAATACTGACTGAAGAAGGTAATATTTTGATAATTTATAAGATACTTCTGCGTATATGTTGTAAATTCATAACTTTTTACTCTTGTAGATGACTTCAAAAATGGAAAAAAAATCATGATCAATGAACCCGAAATGATCCACATATTATGCCCGGAAGATAGCGATGATGCCAACCAACTTGTCCTGAACGAAAGTGATATAATATATTTGAAACAAGACGTGGATGAAGTGGACTTTGAAGTCTTTATCGAGAACGCATCAACTCCGGAAGAACTCCCGGATCCACAGCAATGTGCAACTGTACGTCTGAAATTCCCAGAGACAAGCAACATTGCACCTACCTATTACCATCAAACATGTTTCGAAGAAAACTGAGGTGCACATGGTGCTATCAGAAAAAAGGGTTATAAGACCAATTGTATTTGTAAGGCATGCGACATTTATCTCTGTGTTACCTTACCAGTATGCGAAATTTGTTTCGATGAATATCATAAAAATTAAAAATAATTGTTTTTGTGTACCAGTCTTCAAGATTCGTTAAGACTAAAAATTGAATGAGATTTTTTAAAATTAATTTTTGATCGTTTTAATGTTTACTCGTACTCTAAATTTTTTTTTAATTGTTACAAATATATTCAAATTATTTCTCCTTCAAAAAAAAACAGAGCAAACGAGTTAACTAGACACCTGGAAAATTTTGTGCTTTTTTACCTTTATGGACGATTGAGTCACATATGACCTATAGTTTTCCAGGACTTCTGGGGATGGGAAAATTTCTTTTTAACCGTAAATCTCTTATTTATGCTAAAATATCGAGGGAAACTTGTTTTCATTGAATTTCGCTCAGCGGAAATTTTCTTGTCCTTAAAGGGTTAAACACTATAATGTGAAAAATTATTTTGCCTAAATATCAGGCGCAAAGTGAATATCTACAGTACTGGTGCTATTCCAATGAAAAAATGATCATGTTTTTTAGCACATTACTGTTCTCAATTACTAAAAAAGACCATGTCTGTTCCCATACGTCATTTCAAGGAAAATAATGAGTAGAGAATATTAATGCTGCTTGCCGACTTTTACCTACTACGAACTCACGGGAAAACTCATGGAAAACCTGGGAAAATCGGTTGAGGCTAAAGTTGTCAAATCCTGGCCATCCAACTGCATCATGCCACCAAGCTGACATGACAGGTTACTCCACATTGACTGAATGTCAGTTGGCATTGTGATCGGGTGAAAGCTTGCTCGGAGGGAATATTCGAATTCGGATTTCGGTTGAACTTTTCTTTTGTGTCGGTTCCTGTCATGACTATTTGGTGATTTTGAAACACGACGAGGACTGGAAAAATATGATTTTGTGTAGAGAGAAGAACCTTACATCTTGTCAATCATGATTAAGAAAATGTAGAAAATACTTTGAAAAAGAAACCACTAAATTAATCTTGTCGATTTCCCAACCAAAATCCGAATTCGAATATTCCCGACGAGCAAGCTTTAACCCGATCACAATGCCATCTAACATTAATTGAAATAACATGTGGGAACAGTCAGGGTCTTTTTAGTACTTGAGAACAGTAATGTGCTAAAAAACCATGCTCATTTCTTATTTGGAATAGGGTAAAGTGGTACAAGTTGGACAGTGCAGTGGTACAAGTTGGACAATGGTACAATTTGGACAGGGCTTTTTGTGTTGATAAATTTAGTACTTAATTTTTATTTGTATATTTTTAATGGTTTAGTTTTAAAATTGGGTCCTTATGCTTAAAAACAAATTTTGTACTGTATTTATCAAGAAAAAAAGCCATGTCCAACTTGTACCGGCGCATTGTCCAACTTGTAACACTATCTCCAACTTATATCACTTTACCCTAGCACCATTACTCGCTATTCAGAAAATTTTTCCTTGCAATCCTCTTGAAAAAATTGTTAGTAGAAAAATAAATAAATTGAATAGAGGAGCCATTTAACTAAAACAAGCTGCAAAATGTTTAATGGACCGATTACACAATTAACACATGCAAATAATTACATTTAAAGACTGCTATTATGAGCAAATACAAAGAATTATCTCCACAATTTATTAAAATGATGTAAATCTCCTCGAGGATCAATTTTATAAAACTTGTCACATGATTAGATTATTTTTTGCGTATCCAAATATAATTATGAGGTATAAAGTGCATTAATTAACTTCCAAACGTTCTCACACGGGTACTAGCACATGCCAAATTGTAAACAGCAGTCTTATAGTGTAAGAAAATTCTCACTCCTTATCCACTTAGCAATATATATATATAGATTTTAAAGTAAAGTTAAGAACACCTTTTTCTAACTTCGTACAAAACAGCAGAGTCCAATGTAAATAGCCTGTGGCATGAGATTTTGCAATAAAGCCCAGCATCGTCGTGTGACTGCTGTATTGCAATTAACAGGTGATTTAATTGCAAATCTCAACTGGGGCACTTTTACTTGGTTTTGCTCCGGTGTCTCCCCCAGCCACACAGACATTTTCCCCCCTTCCTAACCCAACAATCATCATATGATTTGATTCACTGTCTCGAAATTGCCATAACATTCCAAAGTCATTCTCACAAATCAGTTTCACTTTGAATTTTGTCGTTGGTGATACACTTTTAGTGCTTTTTCTTGGGCTTTTTTTCTGTAGGAGCTTTAGCGCCCCTCGCATTATCAAAATAAACAAAATCAGTTTTGTGTGTAAAATTGAGGACAAAAAAATATGGATGGTGTGCTATTTTTAATAATAATACCAACGGAAAAAGAAGAGGAAAATCTCTCAGACAAGAAAGTGTCCTTCTTCGAAAAGGACACCATACCATCAGAAGATCAAAATAAAACCTCTGTAAGTACTTAAGAACTTCAAATTTCTCCACTTAACTTCTTACTGAAGAGATACCATCAGAATTATACTGTTGAAAAAGAACCAATAATATTTGTGCGTCTTTCAATAACTTTGACAAAAATGGGTCAATTGTAAATTTTCAATTGAAGACCTTTCCCATTCGGCAAGAAGTGATTGAAATGTTGATCATATAAAAACAATCGACAAAAAAATATCATTTTAATTGACTGCCGAAGGTCAGTGAAGGATTTCAATTCAATATTGATATTTTTCAGAGATTGCACAAACTTCTAATTTACACTCTAAAACTGGATTACCATACAACTTTGTCGTTTTCTTCAATGGAACTCGTTGAAGCTTTACCTAATAGGAATTGTAATGTGTTTCTTATTTGACTCAGTTGACCTAATGGGAAGCACGTGGTTGATGAGAATTTTCTCAAATACATTGCGATTAGACTACGTGATTTTTAAGCATCACTCATGGTAAATAATCGGAGCTTGAATACTTGGAAAAATTTATAAGTTACCGAGGTCCAATTCTTCATCCACTATCTCGAAGATTAGATAAACAAAATAAAACAGTAAAATCTTTCATTTGAATAAAAAAAAAAACAGGATAACTCTATAAAAACGTTCGTATCAATTATACCTCAGACAAATATGTTGTTAGCAAGAATTATACAATAAGTTGTAAATTATAAATAATCCACAATCTATGATATATGTTTGACTACTTCGGATGAATAGGGAAAATCTAGCGTTTTTCTGAAGTAGGATCGAGTAACCACATATAGCCATGTTTAGAAAAAAGAGGAATTCATTTTATATAACTTTTGAACCCTTATTATAACTCAAATTTGACACAAAGTTACTTAGATGTATTGGCTCTAGATTCGTGAAAACAAAAGTCCTACAATTTACCACTTGGACTACTTAAAAAAAATAATTTTTTTTAACAATGCAAAAGAACCACTTCGTCGCCACTTTTAACCACTTTTCGCCAGTTTTGTAACCACTTCTCGCCACCCACTTGAAAAAGTCCAAACTCGATTATTTTAGGCAATGTTATAAAAAGAATACATTCCGCATTTCTTTTTCCTCATGATCACCTTATTTACTTTAAATGATTTTTCTTCACTTTTATTTAAAAAAATAAGTTATAGGACTATTGCAGAAAGTAAACAAAGCACATTTGACAACTGAGAATCTACGAAGTGAAGTTAGCGTCGCGTATCGAAAAGATATGGCGACAGGTGGTAAAATCAACTCCAGAATATTACCACTTTTCGTCATGCCTCATTTTTATATAAAAATAATATAAAATGAAATATTAATTAACTAAATACAAATTTTATGTATTGCACAAGTGTAATTAAATATTCAATAGGCAAAATTATTTATCCAAAAACGTATATTTTGCTTAATGAAAATTTGATGATACTTACAAGGGGAGGAACCCACCTGTCCTCCGCGGATCGGGACGAAACTTGGCATGTAAGTAGGGTCCATATAGAAAGTTAACCAGCCACTGGCTTTTTACTGTGTGGCCTTTAAAAGTAGTCATTGTGACTATTGATAGTCATGAATTTCTTATATATCGCTCCTTGGAAATCACAAGGGGCCAACTCACTTTTTGGCGATTTTGAGGTTTTAATACACTCAGGCAGAGAATTTAATAAAATTTCAGTTGATGTGAGTCAATAAATTTCGTAGTTACAAAAGTTTTTCAAAATTTTACTCTTTATGATTGCTTGCGCGGTTTTATTTGAAGTCAAGGGGCACAAAATAGATTTATCGTTCAAATTTTTGTGAAACAAGGGACTAACTCAAGCAAGTTGATCCCTTGTCATTCTAATATTATGAAAATTTGCTCATCATTTAGAATAACAAAGAGCTAACTCATAAAATAAACATATTTTGAAAGGTAAAAATATGTATGTTTCGATGTTTATAATAATGCTCATACAAATAGAAAAGAATTAAATTGTTTTTATTAACATACTTAATTGAGATAATTATTTATACAAAGTTGAAACTTTCATGCTGTTTCCTGAAAAATGGCTCAGATTGAGTTGGCCCCTTGTAATTTCCAAGGAGCGATATAAAAGTTTCATTCAACATTTGTTGCTATTTTTCTTTGACCTGAAAATGCATTTTAATAATGTTCAAGCTTGGTTCGTGAGTTACTGATGAACGTCAGAAACCTTTCATGGGACACACCAGGGGGTGACATTAGCTCTAAAAAATGCGACCGGTTTTAGTGTAATTTTTTCCCTGTTTTCGTACACATTTCACGAGATATCTCCAAAACGACGTAGATTTCCAATTTAGGGTTTTCGGTTGCCTCTTCGTTATTAAATTGGCTTTTATCTTGTATTAGTATTTTTTGCTAATTCATTCTACAATGACAGAAAACAGCTAATATACTCAAAAGTTTTTTCGGCTCGCTAGAAACATATGGGAAACATAGGAAATGTCATGCCCCTTGTAGGGTAAGTGTGCCAAATTCCGGCCAGCTTGCAATTCCGGCCACCTTTTTTGTTCCTCGAATTTCCCTTAATTTTTAGTTTCTACATACTTTAGAGATTATACAATGAAAAAGAATAACAAAAAATGTAGCTTCGACGAACGAGATGACGTGAAAAATATATTGGAAGAATTCCCGAAGGGCAAGGAACTATGAGAATGAAGGTGGCCGAAATAGGGCACAAAAGCTATGTCTACATTTTTATTCATTTTAAAATGTATTAAGAATGATTTTAAAGTAAATAAAGACAATAAACTGTCTACAAGGTTCTAAGCGACACTCCTTAAGTAGAAGGAATGAAAAAAAATCAATTTCTATTAAAGATATTACATTTCAAACTTAAGACTTTGGCGCTTGCATGCAACTATGCCGAAATTTGGCACACTTACCCTATATCTTTCTTTCAATACTACAAATTGCAGTGGAGAATTTTCAATGTTGATCTTTCAGTTCATTTGCCTGGAAGATGGATGTTGACTGAAGTAAAGCACTCTATTTTTTTGTCTTGCATAATTAAATTAGTATGCTAATAATTAAATTTAAAAAGCGTCTCCTTTTTTTGTAATTAGCACATTCTTTTCGTTGAGAGCGTACTAATTGTTTTATATACAAAATAGAATTTTTCTGCATCATTTGCAAAAAGTATTTTACTCCAAAAACAAATTTATGCACATTCTTAATTACATTTAGCTTTTAAAAAATTAATTTCCTTGCTATTTTCTTGTCCAAACAATTGCAGATTAGAAGAAAATATACAATTTAGCAAAACAATCCAAATTGACAGGGTAATTTTCTTGTAGGATAGCACCACAGAAGACCAGAATGAGGCAGATGAAGACAGAGAATCGTCTCCGAGGGACAAATTGCTCAATCAACACGAGAAAGTGACGATAAATCCACAACAGAAGCGAAAAGAGGAGAAATTGCGGGAAATGGTGCTGCAGAAGGAGGAACATTTGCGAAAGGCATGTCAGGAAGTACCACAAGAAGCTCATGAATTAAACATCCCTTTGGAGTCATCCATGGAACGGGTACTGGAGGAAATTATAGCCAAGGGCAAAATCACCGGTGCCGCCTGGACGGAAGTTCGCAAGAGTCAAAAGTGGCAGATTATCTTCACCCTGGAGAGTGGTCTGAGATGCGATCGGGTGACACAGTGGCTCAATGATTGGGGCATTGGGTATCGCGATGGTTCAACAGTCACCCTCACTCCCTGCACAGTTCACAACTTTGGAACAGACGCAGACAGCCGGACGGCCTCGCAGGCAGACCTGGACCAGAAGGAGGGCATTTGGGAAAAATTCGTGGCTTCGGTCACGGCTCGCCTCAATGTCGCCCAACTTGTGGATCAAGTGAGGGTCAATGCAGAGATTCGATTTGATTTCGTCACTCTCATCATCGTAGCAGCGTGAGTCATTAATTCTCTAAACACGATTTATACATAGCGAAATTTCATTATATATCGATCCACACGATGCACCAACAAAATGCATCTGGTGGCAATTTATGAGCCAAAACCTCATTGGAAAGTTTCCCGCAATTTTCTCAATGAAAACGCTCAAACCACCTGGGAAGCTGGGGATTTTATAATTATTTGCACAAATACTGAGCTTACACCAGTAATAACAACTTCTGTAGGTTTCATTAAAAAAGATTAGGATTTGCTAAATGGAAAAATACCACCAGGGATAATTGCATTGGGACTTATGGGTTTTCTGCAAAATCAATAGTCTCCATTCCTTCACTTTATCCTAAGAAGTTATTTTAAAGTGTGAGGTTATATTGTAAGGTACTTTTCTGTACTTTGACTTCTCGAATTCCACAGAGAGGGCAGTACATAATCCCTGGATTTTTCCGGGGTCGTCTTTTGGTAGAATTTCGGAAATCTAAATTTTCGAGTTTTTGAAGTTACGCTGTTTGTCTGTCCGGAACCGTTACCACGCCTAGTGGCCATACGGTTTGAGATAGAGACTTCGGCCCTTCAGGTAACCCCCCCCCCCCCCATAAGTCAACCCTGAGACCATTAACATGCCGAGAAACGGCTTAACGTAATTATAATCAAAACCATGATTTGCCTAAATTTCCATCAGTTTTCCACCAACTAAACCGTTTCTGGGCTCAAGCCGAGAGACAGATTAGTCAGAAACTGATAGAAATGTATTCTCATCATTATTTTGATTATAATTACGTTAAATAGTTTCTCGGCTTAAATCGTAAATATGTCTAGGGCATCACCCTCCAAAACCATGTTTTTTGGGATTGCTCGAAAAGGCGTCGTGCGATTTTTCTTCATTATTAGATATGTTTTAGAGAGTACCTAGGCGAACATTTCGTCCTTATACGAAAAGGCAAAATCTTTTTGGTGAGTAAAAAAAAAAATATTGGTCAATAAAAAAATCAAATTCGGTCAGTAAAAAAACAAATTTCGTCAGTAAAAAATTAAATATGGTCAGTAAAAAACGTTTGAAAAAACCGGAAAAAATTAAATTTGATCAGTAAAAAATAAAATTTGGTCGATGAAAAGTAAAATTTTATCACTCAAAAATCAAATTTGGTCAGTAAAAAATAAAATTTGGTCAGTATTAAATAAAATTTGGTCAGTATAAAATAAAAATTCGGTCAGTAAAAAAGCAAATTCGGTCGGAGAAAAGTCAAATTTGGTCGGTAAAAGTCAAATTTGGTCAGTAATTTTTTTTAAATCAGTAAAATGTGAAATTTAATAAGTGGAAAATTAAATATGATTAGTGAATAATTTAGTCAATAAAAAACTAAAAAAAATCAATAAAAGTTAAAACTTTGCATATCCGGATAAAAAGTATTGCACATTTCGTATTGCGGAAACTTCGTATTTTAGTACACTTCGTATTTTACCATTTCGTATTTCATATTTCGTCTTTTCTAAAGTTTGTACAAGAATTAAACAGGTGCTACTGATAACTTCCCGAAGCACAGAAAATTTGATTTTTTACTGACCAGTTTCTTTATTTTTACTGACCATTTTTTTTATATTTTACCGAACAAATTTCATTTTTTACTGATCAATTTTGATTTTTCACTGATCAAATTTGATTTTTTACTGACCATATTCGACTTCTTACCGAGCAAATTTGACTTTTCTCCGACCGAATTTGATTTTTTACTGACCAAAATATACGCTGATCAAATCAAATGACCAGATTCTTTATTTTTTACTGACCAAATTTGACTTTATACTGACCAAATTTAATTTTTTATCGATTTTTAAAGTATTTTACTGACCATATTTAATATTTTACTGACCATATTTTATTTTTAACTGACCAAATTTTATTTTTTACTGACCAAATTTTATTTTTTACTGAAAAAAAAAGTCGCAGCCATACGATAATACCACTGAGTCATCCCTAATAACGTTTTTTTAAGGTAGAAGATTAAAATGGCTCTAGATAGCGTATTTCTCATCCAAATGGTATAATGTTTAAGCTCGTTGGAAAGGTCTTGGAATTCCTGACAAGCCCGAACTTATTCTTAACGAAGTGCCGGATAACGAAGAGCCGTGTGTAAGGAAAATTGGCCCGATATGAAACCTTGTTTGTTTGTCGCTACTATTCAACCGATTTTTTGAGGTTAGATTCTACATAACCTCAAATTCTAATTGTGATCTCAACGAAAGTCTTTTCCGGAGAGGAGGTAATAAAAATTCCTGCCCCTACCCAGGATTGAAATGACGAGACTTCTAATGTTAGTTCAAATTCTAATATTAAATTTAAAAATCCAAACAAGAAGGAAACACGCAAATTCGTATTTATATATTATTCTTCCAGTTTATTCCTTTTAATAACCAAAAAACGTGAAGGATGTGTCATTCAAAATATGATTAAAACTCTCATTATACACATCTGTATACATTATACAGATAACCTGATCTTCAACAGCAAATAACTCACTGGATTGAGTTATAATCCTATTAGGATGCAATTAAATATTACAATGAAGATTAATTGAAATGTCCTTCACTAATAAATAAAGAAAAGGGAACGAACAGCCTTCAGTTAATTTAGTTACCTATTTGGTTGCAAGACAATTTTAGTATCATGTGGAGTTATTATTAGGTAAAGTAAATCCTAACCTATAAGAAAAACTGATCCTTTGAATTAAAAGACTTTAAAGAAAAATAATTTTATTTTTTCAAAACAAAAAGGAATGTTTTGTTCATTGTAAAATCCAAAAATAAATTAGAAAACTGGACTCTTTGTAGGAAACATTGAGGTTAGAATTTCTTTCGAATGATAAAATGCATTGTGAAAAGTGATAGCCCAACGGGGAAATCTACAAGTTTCGTTAATCGTTAATAATCGTTAATAATCCAATAACAGTATCAGCAATTAGTCCGATTGATCTCTTCCTTACACGCTTATGGTTGATGCTTATTCTTGGCACAATTGGCACAACGTTTTTCTCATTATTTCACAGCAAACACTCTTCATATGCCCCAAATGTTGACGATTAAAACAATAACTTAAAAAATAAACATCTAGTCTTTAAGAGTCTTTTTTTAGGTTAAATCTGATATAACCTCATATTCTAAACTAAAGCCAATCTTTTAATAAAAAGATTGAGGTTAGGATTAACCTAAATGATATTTTTTTTACAGAATCCTCGCGGGATTCGGTTTAGTGGAGAACAATTCCCTTTTTCTAGCGGCCAGCATGCTAATCTCCCCACTAATGGGCCCTATTGTGGCAGCAACTTTTGGGACAGTGGTCAAGGATCGTCAGCTGACAAAATTGGGCGTTACGAATGAGCTAGTGGGAATTTTACTGGCCACTCTCGTAGGCTTCTTCTTTGGCCTAATTGTATGCATCTCCAATGGCTACTACGGACTCCAGGAGGGTCTCACGCGAGAGATGCTGAGCAGATGTGAGCTACATTCCCTGGTAGTGGGAATTCTCATTGCTCTGCCCTCGGGAGCAGCTGTAGCCATTGGGATTCTCGGAGAGAATGCAGGATCTCTAGCAGGAGTGGCTATTTCTGCCTCCCTGCTCCCTCCAGCTGTCAATTCTGGCTTTCTCTGGGCTGTCGCTGCCTTCTACAATCTCTCTGGCCAAGAAGCCGATGCCAGATTCAAAGATCTCGTAACGACCTCTCAATACTCGAATAACCAATTTACAGAACTAATCCTCCAGGCAACTGTGAGCCTTGGAGTAACTTTAACTAATGTAATCTCTATCTTCCTTATGGGTATCTTTATACTGAGAATTAAGGAAGTCGCCCCCATGGTCACAAAATCCCACACGCATTTCTGGAAGCACGATGTAAAGATTGCCAGGGATTACAATAAAACCTGCCAATTCGACGATGCCCAATCCCTGAGACAGAAACTCGAGAGGGAAATTGAGGGATTCGAGGCACAGTCTGAGAACCAGGGAGTTGGGGTTAGGGCAGAAATTATGCGTAGGATGAGCAGAGGAGCCCTGCCATTCAGTTCCTTCAACCAAAACACTTGGAGCACCCTGGCTCAACCCCAAAATACCCGCCCCACAATGCAGGACATTGAAGCCCTCTACCGAGATACAAGTGTCTACCCTAAGTACCAACCTGAACGTATCCGAGGCAGCATTTTTGTTCCACCATCGCAGGACGGGGGCGCATTCTTCCGGAGGAGTTCCATGCCGGCCAAGAGTTTCACCAAACCACAACACAATTTTCACAAATTGGAAAGAATCACTGAGATGAACAATGCAAATGATGGTCAAGTCACACCCAGGAGCACAAAGAAAACCTTCACTGTGCTACAGGTGGACGGGAATGAGGAAAATGGGAGAAAATGAAAATTTTCAAAGCCACTAAAAACAATCACAAACAAAACCGCGCCATGGATATATTCGCTTTAGAACTCGTCGAAAGCTCTGAAGCAAAGTACGCGGCGAAAATTTGAATTTAACGGATTAATTGCTTTATGAAGAAATTTGTACAAATAAAAAGAAATTCAGTAAATTATTTATGTTTTTGAATAGGAAAATGATTTGGGGGATTTAGTGTGTTACAAAATTATATGCACAACGTGCTAAAGGTGCTAAACAAACCGTGTTCAAAAAGAAAACATAAGTCAATGGTAAGTAGCTTTTGCAAAAAGATGCTCCTGGATTTTGCAATCCAATTCCTTAATTCAACAAAAGATATTCGTCGGTAATCCTTAATCTTCTTCATGCCCTTCATGCCACACCTCTAATCCTATCATAATAATTGTTATTAAGCCAATAACAATATCAACAATTGGTCCAATTGATCTCTTCCTTGCACGCTTCTGCTTGATGTTTATTCTTGGCACAACTGGCACAACGGTTTTCTCATAATTTCACCACAGCATGCAGTCTTCATGTGTCCGAAATGTTGACGATTAAAACAAAAGAAATAAACATAATTAACACATTCGACTTTATTAAATTTTTCTAGACTTTCATTACAATGTAATATTACATTTTCACAATAATGTTTAGTAATTTATTTATTTTATTTATTGCAACTTTTTTCTTATTTTGCAATTGTAATCCATTTCAAATTGACGTGCAATAAGGCCGGCTTCAGACTGGAGGTTTAGCCCAGTTCCCGAAGGTCTCAAAAATCTTAATAACAAGGAATTTTATTGATTTTTCAAAATCTAATAAATCATTTGCCTTTAATATTCAATCCTAAACAAAAATTTCCTTAAATAAACACATGCTTGATGAGGAATTAGAGGAGTTAAGCCAGATAGCTAAGCCTTAGGTCTGAAGCCCGTATAATTAAGTCCTTTGATAAAAGAAGTCTAAAGACAATGAAAATTTATTCCAAACAAAACAAGGGGTATCAGAGCATCTCTTCCCTCGAAATCAATTCTTTACAGATTGTCATTTGAATTTCAGAGTGATCTACATTCCCAACCTGAACCAAATACCAACTGATTTCAATTCAGATAAATTCTGCTAGCCTTAAAACGACAATATTTGGTTAGCACTTTTTGTCAGAGAACTGCTGACCGGTCAGCACTTTTTTGCTGGTCGAATTCAGCAAACGTATGTTGAAAACACTGCTTTTTCTCAGCTAACTGTGCTAGATGGGCCTTTAAAGATGACCCAAAAATCAATGAAAAAACATGGGAAAGATGAGGGAAGCACCTGGCTTGCATTGCAAGAAAATGATTTTTATTTAATGGCTGGTTCACACTATAAATTTTCGTCAATATTTCGGATATTAAAGCGTTTTATGTACGCTTTTGTAAAAAAAATTAAGAAAATTTCTTCTGTCAAAAAAGAGTGTAGAAGCCGTAGAGACTTGAGATAAAGCACTATAGTTCAAAAAGCGGTTTTATACGTCGAAAAATTTTCAAGTTTGGTTACTTCTATCTATTCCAAATAAAGAAGGCCCAACTAGCATTTTCTTCTTTATAAAGATCTTGAAGAATTCTCGAAGTACGGCATATAGAATCACAATTTTCTGAAATAACGTTTGTAGAAGTTCTAAAATATTCGTAAAGGCCCTTATAGTATGTAAAAGTGGCGCACTTTTAAAAAGCTCCAGTAGCTCGCCAAAGAAATTGAAGCATTCTATTAGAAAATCTTATAGAATATAGAACTACAAATTTATAGGTACGATACTCAAAATTCAATTTTTAGACGCATATAAAAAAATCAAAAAATTCTCTTACTTATTGAGTTCATAATTCTGCCTCACAAAATTCCTGGAAGTCCTTGGATTTTCCTATACAGAAAAATGAAAATGTAGCGGCATTTTTTACGAATGTGCCCTGGTTAACTCAGCTTTGTACCACTTTTTCCCAACTCTGTACGCCTCATTTTCTCCGAAAACATTACATCGGACACAAAGATTTGGGCATCACTACTTAGATAAAACTTTCATCCACTTGTTTTCACCATTTGCAGCAGGTATCACGCATTAAAAATCAATTTTAAGCTATTTTTCTAACACATGTTTTTTGACACTCGAAAAACCATTTTTGTACTACATTCTGACAGTCAGTTAAGAGCTTGGGTAGGTATGATTCTCTCATAGTCCCTCCTATTGTAATCCTCAGATTTTCTCTAACACCTCCAGTTGGTCTTACAGAACATATTTTGGACGTAACTAATTTCAAAAATGACCAGCCACCTATTTAAAGTGAAATGTGGGAAGTTTCACTTTAAAACAAGGAAAATTGAATTAGAAATACTCAAAATACATCAAAGTGGCAATTAAAGAATCACATCTATCATAAGCAGTCTAGTTTCATCACTGAACAAATCAGAAAGAAGCAATCACACCTATTGTAATCCTCGTAATTTCTCTAATACTTCGAATCTGTCTTACAGAACATTTTTTGATCATCAGTGATTCTTAGAATTACCAGTGATTAATTTAAAGTAAAATGTGAAAAATTCCGCTTGAAAACAAAAGCAAATTGGATGAAAAGTTCTCAAAACGCACCGCTGCAAGGGTAATAATTTTTATGAATTTTCCTCCACCCACAAAAACGACCCCCTTCAAGCAAAATATTTTCACGGTAAATATTAACCCTAATAAACCCTCTATAACCTGGAATAGTTGCTTTTTCGAAAAGACACTTGCAGTGTGCAAAAATGCATAAAATATTACACATCAAAATTATGATTTTAGGCTCATTTTTTATTTTTGCCTTTGTAAATTTTAATTTAATATTTTTCAATTTAATTTATTTCAAAAATCCACAACAAATAGGGTACAACCCTCTTACAATTGCGTGGCGAGAAAAAAGAATTTAAAAAAATGGAAAAAAAAACAGAAAAAAGGAAAAAGGAAAGAAAACAATAAACAATAGAAAAAAGAGAAAAAAGAAATCAAAAAAAAATATAAACTAATCAGTTAAGCCCAGTTTGGAAATGTTTCTGAATCGCCCGTTGAGAGCTACGTGCCTCACGGGGAAGGGAATTATACAAGGCAACTCCTTTTACAAAAAGAGTGCGGTAAAACAGATCTTGCTCCGCCCTAGGTACCAAATATCCCTGAACCCTAGCCGAACCCCCCCTCGTCAGGAGGGAAGTCAGGTAACCAGGTGATCCAGCTGTCACCAGGCGATGCAGAAAGAGAAGGGCACACATTTGAAGGAAGGACGGTAAATCGCAACCAACAAACACGTCCCTATAAGGAGTAATGTGATCACGGGGACCAAGCGAGCAGATATACCTTACGCAGTTGTTAAAAGCTACTTTTAACCTGTTGATCGTATCACTATCTGCAAGGAAAAGCAGATTTTGGACCCAGGAAAAAAGGCCTAGGCTTCCAAGTTTGTCATGAAATGTGAGATGTTGGACTAGCTTTTAGATTATATGTCCATGGATAAAAGTTCATTTAATAACTTGGAAAAAAATCAACTTTTACGAAGCTGCAACATTACGAAAGTGCTAAGCCTTCCCCTAATTGAAGGACTAAAGTACCTAAAGTAACTACAGTAGAGCCTCCTAAATTCGAACGCTCGGGGGGGTATTTTTGACATTTCTCACCTCCCAAATTCGAACGATTTTTTCAAAACTAACGAAATTTGTGTGAGATTAAATTGTACTTTGAATCAAATTCCCGTACTTTCTCGCAAATCATAGTTGTAACATACTTCCATTTCATTAAATACGATCATAATGTATGTAAACATTCAGGAAGAAGCACATAAATATGATTTTCATTCACCAAGAATACGAACTTTCTAACATAACCTCACAATTGACATTTTGAATCCAAACGGCGTTCGAATTTGAGAGATTCAGATTTGAGAGACTCTACTGTAAAAATATAATTCCCGACAGCAATTCGAATATCAATTGCCCAGAAATAAATCATCTAAAATAACTCAATTTGCGTATGATGTATAATACCATGATGAGGATTGGGTTAAGCTTTCTCTTGGCTTAAGTCGTAAGTGTATCTCGAGCATTACATCCCAAGACAAAGAGCTTTTCCTTTTCAAAGAAAAAATATGGCTACCACTAGGTTTTTCAAGAAACGAATTTATGGTTTTGAATTTGGAAGAAATTCGCCGCGACGGTGAAAAAGTACGGTGACAGACAGTCAAAACGACCGCAGCGCCATAGTGACATCTGCGACTGGTCGAAAGGTCGAAAGTGTGTTTTCTTTTCTGTGGTGCCTCTCTTTGGTTTTTGTTTATAATTTGCAATTTTTCATTAATTTTCTTTGGTTTCTGTGTCCAACTGGGGCGCTCCGGAGTGCCCTCAGACAGTGCAATGGATAATCCACTGCTGGATGTGTGTGAATTCGATGAAAGGGAGCTGTCCTACTTTGTCTTCTGCGAGTTTACAAGGTTAGAATGGCCGTCAACTTGTTGCACAGGCGGCGCGCGCTAAAATCAATAAATTACGGTTATTGATTTTGAATTCCATTGGCTCGGGCCATAACTCTTTCGCGTCCATAGGGTAATGTCATGACTCGGGGAAAAAAGTTTTTTTTGGGTATTTACATTAATTGAAATCTATATGTTCGTGCACGACATCATAATAGAAGGATGTAAGATTCTTGGCTCATTTTCTCAAGACTCCAGTTAGATTTCAATTAATGTAAATAGCCAAAAAGAAACTTTTTTCCCCGGGTCATATATGACCCTATGGACGCGAAAGAGATAAGGGCGAGTGTGCCTGGTGAGGAAGAATTTTTCATCTAACCCAGAAGAGTCACACGGTGATTAATGTGGCATTTGGGGAAGTAGAGTGTTTGGTGGTGTTGGGAAAAGTTTTTCCTCAAGAAATCTTCCCAGTGGCGCGTCCTTGGGGCAGTTTCTAAAAATAATCCCGCGCGAAAAACACGAAGATCTCGGAAGATTTTTACTTACGCGCGTATTCTTCATCTCACACAGTCACATTGAATTTAAACTGTGGAGGGACTACATGAAGCGTCAGCTGCTGGATGATAACCTAGAATTGGTGGAGGATATGCTGGCTGATATCTGCAGGACAAAGAGTCGCCTCTGTCGGATCTGCTTCAATCCACTGGCGTGGTTGCGTCGGGAAACGGATGAGCATGAGATTGAGTGGCGCTGTGGTTCCTGCACACTCTCTCAGCCCATCCTTCAGTGCAATTCAGCTGAGGCATGCAATGTCCTCATAGACCTCATTGTCAGCAACAAAATCCATCCCCAAATCCTTGCCTCAGCGCTCAATTTCATCTTTGCAGCTGCATACAATTTTATCGGTATCTCGTCCCCCGTGGACGCCGATGATCCCATCCAGACCCTCCTTTCCATGTACGAAAAATCACCAAGTGCCTTGGGTCTTGGCGGCAAGAATACCGTTGTCTTTGCAGACATCTACCATGACACAAGCACTTCAATCCATTTCCGCGGGGAAACAGCTGCCGATACGCCGTTTCCCATCCTCTACCTCGCCGACACAGTGGCCATCCCAACGCGCTTCTTCCTGCATCCGCTCAGGTAAGATTTTCCTCGAAAAAAAATTATTCCCGGATTGCCCGGAATAAATTTTCCGAAGAATTGGAGCGAAAGGGATTTTTTTTGCATATGCCTGAAAACTTTTTTCTAAAAAAAAATCCCAAAGAACAAAGAACTCTGGCTGGGATTCAGGGACGTACTCAGGAGGGATTCTAGAGGGAAGTTTGCAAAATTCACAAACAGCAGCCACGCTATGAATGGTCTATTTCTGGTTCTTTTTTTATTGATTGATGGCCATAATGAATGCGCAGGTCGTCCTAGAAATTCGTGGACTAAAAAAATTTAGAACACTGCAATATTTTTTCGAGAGATTTAAACTGATTCATAATGATTTTAAAAAAATACCCTAAATTCAATTACCGATTCATAATCGGTTGGATAAATATTTAAATCCGTTGTAAAATTTTCGAAATGTTTAGAATGAGCTGTCAAAAACTTGAAGTATCATCTGTCAAATAAAATATCCCAAAAATTATTGGAACGCAAAAATTCGGTATTCATTTATTTCAAATTTAGAAGTAATTAGTCTAAACCTAAACCTCTAGAGGGTTTAGGTTTAGACTAATTACTTCTACATTAGAAAAAAATGAATACCGAATTTTTACGTTTCGATAATTTTTGAGTTATTTTCTTTATTTGACAGATGCTATTTCAAGTTTTTGACAGGTCATTTCAAGTTTTTCATTCAAGACAGCTCATTTCAAGTATTTCAAGTTTTTGACGTTTCGAAAATTCGACAGCTGTCAATCAACTTAGTGTTTAGAATATGCTGCCAAACTTGTAGAAACATTGAGATAGCATGTAAAATTTTTCTAAAGGTTTCAATTCGTCTGTCAAAATTATTAAAATGTTTAGAATTGGCTGTAACAGTCTTTGAAGTGTTTAGAATCACATCTCAAATCTCTTGAAGCGTTTAGAATTAGCTGTCAACATTTTCCAAACATTTCATAGAGACTCATACTCCTTGAAAAGGTTTAGATTTGATTATCAAAATGTTAAAAATATTTCAAATTGACTATCATAATTTTGGAAGCGTTGAGAATTTGCTGTCAAACTTTTGGAAATATTTGGAATGATATATGAAACATGAAACCTTTCCAAGTGTTCAAATGATTAAAGTCAACTGTAAGTCTTCAATGTGTATTTAAAATCCAGCCCCAAAATTTTCTTGAATTGTTTAGATTTAGAATCAGCTGGCAAAATTTTTTAACATATAGAATGGCTTATAAAACCTTCCTAAGCTTTTAAATTCTGCTGTCAAAATTATTAAAACATTTAGAATGGGCTGTCAAAATTTTGGAAGCTTTGAGAATCGCGTCTGAAAGTTTTATAAAGGTTGATATGCAGCTGCCAAGATTTGTAAAATGTTTAGAATTGAATGTAAAAGTCTTGTAAGTGTTTAGAATCATATATTAAAATTTTTGAAGAGTTTAGAATCAGCTGTCAACTTTTTTCAAACATTTGATGCATTTGGAAAAAAACTGAAAATCTTTAGAGAGATTTTGAATTGACTATTCAAAATGTTAAAAACATTTTAAATTGATTATCATACTTTTGGCAGCGTTTAGAATTGGCTGTCAAAGTTCTGGAAAACTTTCTAAGTGTTTAAATTTGGCTGTCAAAATTATTAAAGCGTTTAGAATCAGATGTAACAGCCTTAAAGTGTTTAGAATCGGATCTCAAACTTCTTAAACCGTTTGGAATCGGCTGGAAAAATATTAAGTGTATAGTTTCAGATCTTAAAGTTGTTGAGGAGTTTAGAATCGGCTATCAAAGTTGTATAATATTTTGAAGGGCTCACAAAACTGTCCTAAGTATTTAAATTCTGCAGTCAAAATTATTAAAATGTTTAGAATCGACTGTAACAGTCTTAAAGTGTTTAGAATCGCATCTCAAAATTCCTAAAGCGTTCAGAATTGGCTGTCAAAGTTTTGGAAATATTTAGAGGCATACGAAACCTTCCCAAGTGTTTAAATTCGGCTGTAAAAATTATTAAAACTTTTAGAATGGGCTGTAAGTCTCCTAAGTATTTAAAATCGGATCGTAAGGTTCTTGAAGCGTTTAGACTCAGATAATAACGTTCTTGAAGCATTTAGAATCAGATGTTTAAGTCCTTGAAGCATTTAGAATTAAATCACAAACTTCTTTAAGTGTTTAGAATTAGAACTCAAAGTTTCTGAAGCGTTTAGAAGATGATCGTAAAGTTCTTGAAGCGTTTAGAATCAGATCGCAAAGTTGCTAAGGCGTTTGAAATCGGATCGTCAAGTTCTTGAAGCGTTTAGAATTAGATCGTAAAATTCTTAAAGCGTTTAGAATCTGATCGTAAAGTTCTTAAAGCGTTTAAAATCAGATTTTAAAGTTCTTGAAACGGTTAGAATCAGATCGCAAGTTCCTGAAGCGCTTACAATCAGAACGTAAAATTGCTGAAGCGTTTAGAATCATATCTTAGAGTTCTTGAAGCGTTTAGAATCAAATCACAAGGTTCTTGAAATGTTCAGAATCAGACCTCACAGTTCTTGAAACGTCTAGAAGATGATCGTAAAGTTCTTGAAGCGTATTGAATGAGATCGCAAAGTTGCTAAGACGTTTAGAATCAGATCCCAAAGTTGCTAAGGCGGTTAAAATTAGATCGTAAAGTTCTTGAAGAGTTTAGAATCGGACCCCAAAGTTCCTGAAGCGTTCAGAATCGACTGTAAAGGTCTTCTAAATGTTTAGAACCAAATCTCAAAATTCTTCATCCGTTTAGAATTGGCTGTAAAAAATTAAAGCATTTGAAAGGGACTATCAAAATCTCTGAAAATTTTAGAATGAGCTCAAATTTGTCGAACGTTTCTAGGTGCTTAAAATTGTCTATCAACATTTTTGAAGCGCTAAAATCAACTGCCAAAATTTTCTAAATGACGAAAATAAACTATGATAATTTTAGAAACATTTAGAATCGGCTATGAAAGTCTCCCAAATGTTACGAATCAACTATTAAAATTTACTGTAAAAATCTGTAGAGCGTTTTAAAAGAACAATCAAAATATTTGAAATTAGGTTTAGAATTTGGCTGTCAAATTCTTAAAAATCAGGATCATCTGACGAAATTATCCAGTTTAGAGCTACCTGTCAAACCTTTTGAAACACTCGTGTCTAAAATCGATTTTTAACATTTTGAAAATGCGTTTAGAAATGACTGTCAAAACGATGAAGCAGATTTCAACTGTCAAAATTTTCTTCGAATTGCCTGTCAAAATCTTCGAAAAGTTTAGAATTCGAATTGATTCTTGAGCAATGAAAAGCCATGGTTATTAAATCCGTTCTAGACTAACTTTATTATCTAAATTAATAAATTAATTTCAAAGCAAAAACCGAAGACTTTAACAAAATGTTTAACAGTAAAGCCTTCGCCAGACCATTAAAATCAGGAAAATTTCATCAAATCAAAATTGCATCCTTTTTTGCATTTGTCTATCTCTCTCTTTCGCCCTCAAATCTAAATTGAATTTGTTCCGACACTCAAAAAAAAGAAGAAGAGTACCAAAGAGTGAGATAGACGTATGCAAAAATTTTGAGAAATGGATGGAAATTTGGATTTGATGAAATTTTCTTGATCTAAAATCTCAGGTACCTCCATGAACCTCCCGAAGCGTCCAGTTGCGAAGATGCGCCTCTGGTGCAGGAACTGGCGCACATTGCCAACTCTGTGATAAAGTCCGGCAGCAATTTGGTGCTGGGTCCGCATCTGCAGGAGCTCATCTCACCGGACATCTACACCAATCGTCCACACAATCTCGAGGCCATCGTGACGCTGGAATCTCTGCGTTCGCATGCTCTGGACAGTGAGCAGGATGTCTGGGGCAATAGCCATGACATGATGCTGCCTGCCATGAGGATCTGCAGTGGCGTCAATGTTCTTCTGGCCAGTGCTCATCGGCGCAAGCCAAAGTCCCGCGAAGAGTACTACCTGGCCCTTCAGAGCTACCTCACGAGCGCCATCTGGCTCAAGACCTTCCACAGCACCCCCTTCGAGACACTCCTGTACTCCGTCCTCGGCCACACTGTTGGTCTCCGGTAAGGTCCGGAGAGTGCCATCCAACAGGCAGCACCAAAGTCACAACTCCAGGGAAACATCTTGGAACTTGGTGGAGCAATCTCTCTCCGGAGGGAAATGTTGATTTTTCTTTTCTTCTCTTCTCAAATGAATCAAAATGGAATTCAAATGTGCCTTCGAGATTATACCAAAAATAAGATAAATAAAGCGTCAAATCACTATCGTTTAACTCTTCTTTTTATTTTCCCCTGGAATTTCCGAATTCGGTTTTGTGGACGTGGCCTGAAGCTATGGAGAAGATCGGGATGTAATGATCTTGCAATAGGTCTCTAATTAAGGTAAGTACTCAATGGAGTATTTTTAAAATTGTTTAACCCATTCCTTACCATGGTATTATACATCATACGCAAATTGAGTGATTTTAGATGATTTATTTCTGGGCAATTGATATTCGAATTGCTGTCGTGAACGGTTTTTAAGTTACCTTAGTCCTTCAATGACTTGGAAAAAATAACCCTACAAAGATAGAAATACAATTTGTTGTTCTTTTTTCGCTTCGCGGAAAGTCATGCAAAATTTTTGCTCAAAATGGCGGACTGAAAATTCGACATCCCGTCAAATTCTCATGTTCTGGAAATGGTTGATGTTCTGGAGCAAACTCCAGTATGAAAAATTTTAAGCCCCGCCCCTTTCAAAATTTATGATAAATTTGAAGGTGTCATTTTAGAATTTTGAATATTAGGTGATGTTTGGTCAATGGAGCCTTTACTTAAACTGAAAATGTGAGCACACCCTGGCCCCCCTGATCCGAGCTATAAGGGTCAAAAAAATATTTCTTAAAATGGCCATAACTCCGATTCTAATTGTTAGAATCGTCGCAGAATATAAAAAGTGAGGCACTATTATTAACAAGAAAATTCTTAAATTTTCTAAGTTAAATAACTCAAAAATTCCTTTCTGCATCGGGCTGAAATTTTAGTACGTTGTAGCTGAAGATTATACCTATCAAACAAAAAATACTTAAGTCTATCTCTGGTTCTAATTTTTGACCTAAATTTTGGGTTTTTGGTTTCGTCTTGATGAACACTTTCAGATGAAAGTTCAAAAAGTCACCACATGTGACCCTGCGATACCGTCAAAATTTATCAAAATTCAAACTCATTTTTCTCAAAAACGCCATTTGTGGAAGTTATTCAAATTTTAGAGTGTTGTAGTCTAGGCTATGAGGTTTCCAAATAGTGGCGTGGGTTCGCTGTGGTTACAATAGAACCGGTGATATGAAGGGTCAGAGTTCACGAAATTCAAAACGCCATATCTTCGGTTATATTTGACCGATTTTGGTTAGTTAAAGCGCAACAGAAAGGTCTTGCAAAGCGCTAAACTTTCTAGAACATTTGAACTTCGTAAGACCAACGCTAGGGGCGCAACAGTCGAAAAACCAATCCGGTCCTAACCAGTCTGGTTCTATTTAAACCGTTTTTGACAAATGAGGGCGCAAAATTATCACTTTAAATTCTAAAGTGACATTTTACTCCAATTTTAAGTTTAGAGCTTCATAGCGAGAATTCTATTCAATATTATGCTAAAGTGATAACACGAGTGTATAGAAAATTTAATTAGCTTTCGTTTTATTGAAAAAAATAGTTGATAACTTTTCTATTAATTAAAAAGTAAGCTAAAAATCAAAAAATGGGTGTAAAATACAAAACTGGCGTAAAATGCCACCTTTTTTAGAGGGAAGTGGGGCACCTTTGAAATTGTGATTTTTCAACTATTTTTAAATAAAATTGAGCCTTATCATGATTATACTGATATTCTTGATATTCTCGAGACTGAAAGTCACTTATTTTTATTATTTCATTCCTCAGCATAAAATCGCATCATTCCTGGGTGCACTTTTATTTCGTTTATTTGCATTACTTATGAGACACGAAAATCTCTACCTACTATCCAGGAATATAGTAATCCGTGAAATACCACAAAAAGCGCTCAATTATAAAGAATCACGATAAAATAGGAAGAACTACAGCAAATTTGAACAAATTTGCTTCATAATTAAACATGAAAAATTGTCAACAAAATTTTGCGCCCGATTGAAAAAGAGCCCGATTGATCAAGAGTCTACTATACTTCTGCACAATTGTAATAGGACATTTATATTTGCTTTCACTCCCGGCATTATGCACTTCGGGATTATGCACCTGACCCACCTGACGGAATTATGCACATACAATTATGCAAGTTTGCTTACAATTGGGAGTCAATTTATGAAATCATTTTCGAAATACGACTGAATGTATACGCGGGAAATTTGAGAATATTCTGCTACTTTTTCAGAATAAAACTTTAATTTCTTTTATTAAGGTCAAATTTTTAAATAATCTGACCATTTATTGAAAAACTCTGGCCAAATAGTACTATTTGTTAATTCATTTCTATTAAATAGTTGGATCTTTTTGTTTTGACTACTTTTGTTTCTTGTCATTTTTTATTTCTTTGTTTTTTTTTCCTTTTTGAATTTACTTTTTTTATCACAACTTAAGAGGGATGACCCTATTGTTGATTCTGTTGAGGAGATTCTGGTCTATATTCCACAATCATCCTATCTTTCAGTTTATTTACATCCTAGATATTTTGATTTAAAAAGAAAGTTTGGAATTTTTCAGAAATTTTATTCCAAATTGCTGTATAATACATCTTAAGTTCCAAATCGAATTTGTATGCAATCCGAGTTTGCTCACGTTAAGAATCTACCTCTATAATAAACTGATCTGAGCTTATCAGTAGCTTTAATTTTTAAGTGATCATATTTTAATTTTAGATTTTTTTATTTTTTACTTTTACCTGCATATATTTAAACCAATTTATCACCTCAAATTTCAAAACTAAACAAATTAAGTTTCAGATGAAAATTTATTAATTTATTACGCATTCACTCCAACTTTTAAAAGAAAACCGGTTCAAACTTACCTTACAATCGGAAGACCCAAAATGCAAGGTTAATTGTTTTTTTTATATATTTTAAAGATTTCCGAATTGAAATAGAAGTGATTTTAGCAATTTTAGGTTAGGTGTCACATAGCAAATATAATTTACCACATTTATAAAAAATATTCTGCAATCAAAATTGTAATAAACTGTTTATTTAAAAGATTTTTTTTTCTGTTAACTTTTTCAAAATGCGACGTATGATTTTTGAGGTTAGGTCTAACATTGTTATCACACTTGCACATTAAAATTTTAATACGATTCACATTAATTGTCGCTGGTGAGAGTCCAAATGTGTAATTTGTGTGTTTGAATCATTTTATATTCAAAATTTGATCTATTTGTTGATAAAAAGGTAGACTTGGCACGCAAAATTTGATATAAATTGATTTATAGCATTAATGCGAAAAATTAATGCGATTTTCTCTTTAATTTTTTAATGTGAAAAATATTTATGCTTTAGGTAAATTTAAACTTGCTTTTGCAGGCCAAGTCCACTTCTTTATCAATAAATAGAAAAACCCCAAATATTAAGTGACTCAAAGACACAAATAACATATTTGGACGCTCACAAGCGACAATTAATGTGAATCACATTAAAATTTTAATGTGCAACTGTGATAACGCCGTAAGACCGTCTTCAGAATAGAGATTTAGCCTAGTTTCCGAAGGTCTCAAAATCCTAAATAGCAACCAATTTAATTTGTTCTTTTGATTCAAATAGATTTATTCACCTTAATAGTCCATTTCTAAGTCAAAATTTTCCAAAAATTTTCGACTGATAAGAAATTAGAGAAGTTACGCTTTGTGGCTAAGCCTTAGGTCTGAAATCCGTATAACGTGACGGGATATTTTTATTAACAATTAGGGCAAAATCGTCAAAATGAAGTTTATGTAAAATCGATTATCTCAGAAACTAAAAGAACAGGACGAAGACTGTTCAGTTACATAAATCGGAAGAATTATTTAAAAAAAAATTGTAAAGTAAGGAGATACACTTAACCCTTTAACTACGAAACCCTTTTTAAGGACTAAAAATCAACAACAAAAATTAAACTGAGAAACATAATCAAAATGATAAGTCTTACATCTAACCTTGGAAAGTCCAACAGAGTCTGATTCGGTGTATTTTGTGCTTCTATGAACGATAGGGACAAAAATAGCCCAAAAATTTAAGTAATTTTTCTAACAATACCAATGAATAATATTTTTCGCTTTAGTGAAAAATATTACATATGAGTATTGTAGGGGGAGGCTTTGAACTTTCGCATACTAAAATGATGTTCAAGTTCAGTGATTTTTTCTGACTACCATGCAAACCGTATGGATTCTCCAACTATGCCAAAAAAATGTCTTACTTATAAGGTTCATAATCCCACCAAACATAATCCCAGGAAATCCTTAGATTTTCCTCCAGAGGAAAATGAAAATTTAATGGCGATTTATCCGATAGATGAATCAAGTTTCTATTATCGCACACGATTCACGCCATCATTGAACACCCCATTTTCACCGTAAATTTTGCACCGGACACTAAAAGTTGCACATCATTGTTTAAAGGGAACTCTAATCTACTTGATTAATCCATTTTTATAAGGAATAAAACATTTTAATATCACTTTTTTGGAACTTTTCTGAGAGATGTTTTATTGACATTAAAAACCATTTTTTTGCTTGATTCTACGAGAATTTCACTCCGGAAACGGTTAAATCTGATGAATACTTTCTTGAAAAGTCCAAATATCACCAAATTTACACGAATCAATAAGTTTTTAAAGCTAAAAATTGACTAAAACTCTGCAAGCGAGAAGACTACACAAGATTCCACCATTCCTCCACGGAGCCGGATATGCACAAAAACGTTTGAATGCGCATCATTGAAGATTTCTCTGTTCCTGCAGCTGCAGGAATCGGGATTTAGCACAGATATTGAGCTTCAGCAGGTGAACAAGCTAAAATTTTCACAAAACAGCTTCTCACGGACAATTTCTTTTCTTTGTCATGCAAAACAACACAATAGTGAGGTTATGTCAAAGATTGTCAAAAAACCAGTTGTAAACTGTATGAGCTTATTGCAGATGTGATTCTTTCATTGCACATTCAGTTTGTGCAAGCTTGAAAAATATTTTTATATCAAAGAAATGCAAAATTGCTTAATAATTACTCAACTGCAACCTATTTGAGTCAAATTACTTCTTGTTTATCAATTTTACGATTTTTAAGTTTTCCTTTTTAGTGATGGATCAAATCGGTAGATTACAATAGATGTGAATATGAGGGATCGTATCTAAAATGAAGTTTCCTGGAAAATATCTGAAAGAAGCAGTCTTCTATTTGCGATCGATGAATCTGAGTCAAGTTTGTGAATTTTGTTCCACCCACAAAAAGTGTCTGTTCAGCCTAAAAGATTTTTACTTAAATCTGATTCCTAATAACCCTTCTACCCTCTGTGATAGTAGTTTTTCAGAAAAGTGATATTAATTCTGCACAATCGTATGAAATATTGCACAGCAAAATTACAGTTTTTGACCTGTTTTTATTTTTTGCTTCCTGAAACTAGGAAAAAAGGATTAGACTCTCAATTTTTTCAGGAAAGATGGGATTTAAGGTTAGCTATTACAATATAAAGCCATATGCCAGATTCATAAAGGAATATGGGAGAAATATGAAGTGTCCGAAGGTAGCGTATATGCGAACGATCAAAGCCTCCCCCTAGTTTTTATTGCCAAAAGGGTTTTGTTTTGTTTAAAATAAATTAGAAGTATAAAAAATAAATAAAATAAAATATGAATTTGAGAATATAAAAATTCGCTATTTTTGACCTCAAATATTTACTACATAGCAAATAGCTAAAGACTTACAAAAAATATTCTAGATTCCTCCAACCTTCTACTTTACAATTATGTACAGACATAAGAAAAAAAATAACTTTTGGTAGTCAGGAAAAATTATTTTCTTTATGGGACACCGGTGTTCCAATCGTCCTTAAAGGGTTAATAAATGCTGACTTATTTCAGTATTATCATTATTTTATAATTTTCTTTAATATTTTTGATAATTTTTTTTTTATATTATGTTTTTGAATGAAACAGTGAATAATTCTATGGATTTAGAAGAAATAAAAAAGAATTTAATCAGTCCAAAAATAAGCATTTAAGTAGCACTCTACGGAAAACGATCCGGTTACCGCACCTTACTATAATCTGATCCTAAACCCAATTTAAATCCCAAATAAAAACTTAAAAAGAAATTCCCAGCAACTTTGTGCTGCCAAGCCCTGCGACAATGTGCTAAATGTTGACCGTAAATGGCAAATCCCGTGCCTGGTGACTGACCTGACACATTCCAGCATGGATCCCTGGACAAGATTTGCGCTGCGGAAGTTATTGTGCAAGACATATCACTGAGAAAACCCGTTTCTTCGCTACTCTCAGTCACTTGCGATTCTGAGATTGGCGTCAGTTGTGCTGAAAGCGAGACACGGGACACAACACGATGCTGCGACTCTTCATCATCTTCGTGGTGACTGTGGCGGGAATTGAGGGATCACCAGTGCGCTTCCTATCTGGCGGATTCGATCAGGATGACTTCATGTACGAGGACTACGATCTCTACTACGACCAGAAACAGAATGGAACGAGCAATGTGAGGTTGAATGTGGATGGAGTGGCTCTTCTGGTGCCCGTCAG
Source organism: Phlebotomus papatasi (assembly GCF_024763615.1). Lineage (NCBI taxonomy): Eukaryota > Metazoa > Arthropoda > Insecta > Diptera > Psychodidae > Phlebotomus > Phlebotomus papatasi. Next base: position 85,045,188 of record NC_077224.1, on the reverse strand, counting down.
TAAAGCCCAGGGAGCTCAAGCCCTATCCATCCTGAGCCTAGCAGCCATGGATCTCCTATCTGGAGGACTAGGAGACGACGGAACAGATTACTATGACCAAGAAATCTCAGAATCGCCCTACATTGAACATCTCGCAAAGCCAGAGAACACAGGAACATCCCAGGAATCGTCAGAAGTCTCCACAATGGACATTACACCACCTCCAGCCAATCCCCCAACAACAGCAGCCTCTAAGGGCCAGGAAGCCTCCGCAGAGGAGAATGAGATCAACGAGGCAACAACCCTAACGCAATTTGAAGGAAGTACCCGAAAGGGTGAGAAAAGGCGCTTCAAAGACTTCCACAGAAGAAATAAACACACCAGACCCGTCATTAGGCCCTTCTTCAATCGTTTCCTGTCACGACTGATGCCAGCATAAATCATCATCATCCAGAGCACTTATAAACCTCCTCCGGGGGGCATTTTTCGCGCCAATTGTCTCATTAAAGCAAAAAATCAATAAATTATTTACATTACAACACTTCTTTTCTCGGGAATTCTCTTCTGGAGCAGGTTTTTCTACTGGAATACCCACAACTTGATAGTTCAATAAACTTTTCCTGGAGAGAGCTAAAGAGGAGCTTTTCCGATAAGGTAATTTCACCAAGAAATTCCAAGCCAATCTTAAGAGTACTTCAAACACTATTATAGCTTCTAATTCACGTAAAGAATATTTTCAATTAAAAAAAAAAAACTTAAATAGGATCTTAGCATCATCTAACTGAAAATGATCGTTTTCTAATGACTAGATATTTTCCAATCATTTATTTGTCCGTAATTGCCTTCAATGTTCAAATCAATAAAATTATTAATAAATTTTTCACCAATAATGCGTACCGGTTTCTCACAACGCTACCAAATTTTATTGAAAGAAAATACGTATAAATAGGGAAATGCTTTTAGGCTTCGCACACACTCCACCTTCGAACACTTCATATATTTTCCAGACATTGAAGAAACGAGCATTAAAGTCAAATTTGGTCAGCAAAAAATTCGAAATGATCAGTAAAAAAAGGCCAGTAAAAAAATAAAAAAGGGCAGTAAAAAGTTAAAAAAAGGCAGTAAAAAATTAAAAAGAGCAGTAATTTTATTAAAAGCAGTCTGCAAAAAATGAAAAGTGGTCAGTAAAAAATAAAACAAGATCAGTAAAATGTAAAAGATGATCAGTAAAAAATAAATTAAAAAAAGGCGGTAAAAAATTAAAAACGATCAGTAAAATATTTAAAATGTACAGTAAAAGATTTTAGAAAAGCAGCAAAAACTTACAAATTAGTAGTAGAAGGAAGTGGTCAGTACGAAATTCAAAATGAGCAGTAGAAATATTCTAGTTGATCAGTGAAAAATTAAAAATGAGCAGTAAGAAAATTAAAAATTAGCAGTAAAAAATAAAAATTGGTCAGTAAAAAATAAAGTGATCAGTAAAATAATTAAGAATGACCAGTAAAAAGATAAGAAACGGTCAACTAAAAATTAAAAACGAGTAGTAAATATTAAAAATAGTCAGAAAAAATATTCATTCTGGACAGTAAAAAATTGAACTGGTCAGTGAAACATAAAAATTAGTCAGCAAAAAAATTTAAATGAGCAGTAGAAAATAAGAAGTTGGCAGTAAAATAGCCAGTGATAAGCCTAGATGAGCTTACTGATGTGCGATTCCTCAGGAAGCTGATCCTTCCTTAAGTTAATTTCCTTCAATTTTTTAACAGACCAGTTTGTGTTCGTTACTGACCACATTTTCTTTTTTACTGCTCTCTTATTTTTTTTACTGACCACTTTTTATTTTTAATGCTCATTGCTGGTCACTTTTTAATTTTTCACTGATCAATTCGAATATTTCTATTGATCAGATTTAATTTTTTACTGACAACTTGTTATTTTTTACTGCTAACTTTTTATTTTTTTACTTGTAGTATAAATATTAACGATTCATTTTTAAATTGAATTAGTGATTTGTAAGTTTGGCGTCAGAGGCGCTAGTTGAATTATTCTTGTCAGAGTGCCCCGGGTGTGAACACGTTTTGTAAAAGATTGAGAAATAAAATTAGGGGAAAGTGACCATGCTTGATACTGTAAAATGATGTCCAAGGTTTGTGATTTTTTTCTGATTAACACACAAACCGAAGCGATTCTTGCACTATGACAAAAAATGTCTCACTTATTAGGTTCATAGTCCTACCTCACATAGTTCCTGGAAATCCTTAGATTTTCCTCAAGAAGAAAATGAAAATTCAGTGGCGACTTTTATACAAGTCGGGTCCGGGGCCTTCCTGTATAATAATTGATTCGACAAATCGGAGGCCTATTTTCACTGCAAAAATTTCACCGGATACAAGAAATTGCACATCAATATTTAGACGGAACTCTAATCTATCTGCTTAAATCGTTTGTACGACTGGTTATTAGTTTTAAAATCACTTTTATGTAATTTTTCTAAGCCGTGTTTTCGTGACATTAGGGCACTAGTGAAAACCATTTTTTCACTTTGAGTCCATGAAAATGTCACTCTGCAACCTTAAAATTCAGGCAACAGGGTTGAAGGCTATGTCAATTGTCAATAAAATTGGCGGATTACAATAGGTGTAATTATGAAAGAATCACATCTAATGATAGAATTGCCACAATTAAATTATCATTCATGGACCCTTTTTAAAATATAGGATGGACACAGGTAGAATTTATGAATTTGTCACCACCCACAAAAACAGTGTCCCCAAGTAAAAATATTTTTACATAAATAATAATACTGATGAACCCTCTATGTGTTTATGATAGTAGTTTTCCTGAACAGCGACATTAATTAAGAAATACTTATGAAATATCATGTATTGAAATTACAGTTTTGGGCCCATTTTTAATTTTTGCTTCCCGAAACTAGGAAAAAAGAGCTAGGATCCTAATTTTTTTTAGGAAATGTGAGGCTTAGGACCAGCTATTAAAATATATTGCTGTGAGTCATAATTATTGATTAACGTAGGAAAAAATTAGTTATTATCAAGCTTGGATCGTATCAAGCATGGTCACTTTCCCCTATACTAAATACTGCTTATTTTTAATTTTTTGCTGATCAACTCGAATATTTCTAGTGCTCATTTTTGTTTTTTTACTGAACAAATTTTGTTTTTACTCACCATTCTTTGTTGATCATTTTTTTTACTGATCAACTCGAATACTTCTCATGATCGATTCGAGGTTTTTACTGACCAAATTTAACTTTTTACTGAATAAATTTAACTTTTTACTGACCAAATTTAACTTTTTGCGGACAAAATTTTACTTTTTACTGACAAAATTGAATATTTTTATTGATCATTTCGAATTATTTGCTGATCCAATTTAATTTTTTGCTGACCACTTTCGACTTTTTACTACTCTTTAATTTTTTCCCTTTTTTCCCACAGTACTTCGATAATGAATGAAAAATTAAGTCAGATTCATTAAAGGAATATGAGAAAAATGTGCGAAGCCTGAGAGCCTTCCACTACTTCAATATTGTTTCATTAAAATATGAAACTAAATTCAAATATGTGTCTATTGAAAGGATACAAACTAGAATATTTCAGTAGTCTAATTATGTTAATATTTAACAGCGAATTTTTGTCAAAATGGAACATTTTGAAGCAATTCGCTTACACAGGGGGTCCCGGAATTATGTACATTTTTGGGACCGAGAAAACCTCACGAAATGGCTTTATGCACCCAGAAAATTTGCATATGCTCAATCTCAATAACTTGGGCATTTATCAATAAAATCAATTCAAGAAATTTCTTTTAAATATTGGCCTGTGCACACTACGGAAAATTATGTCCATATTGAAGAAAATTGCCTACATTTTTATATACATTCCAGACTTTCCAGACAGCTGTGTCAAAAAAGATGGAATATTTTTCATTTTTGTTTGCAAAATTCAGTAGAGTTATTCTTGGTGATATTACGGTGTTTATATAAAAGAAAAAAATTCTGCAACGCCGTGTTCTAAGTAGAGAATAGTGAAGTGAAAACTTTAAACAGAGTGTCGACCGAAATTTCGTGTTTTTAACCCTTTAAGGACGATTGGAACACCGGTATCCCATAAAGAAAATAATTTTCTACCTAAAGTTAGTTTTTCTTATGTTTGTACATAACTGTAAAGTAGATGGTTAAAGGAATCTAGAATATTTTTTTGCAAGTCTCTAACTATTTACTATTTGCTATGTAGTAAATATTTAAGCTCAAAAATGGCGAATTTTTATATTCTAAAATTTATAATTGATTTTATTTATTTTTTATACTTCCAATTTTTTTAAGCAAAACCCTTTTGGCAATAAAAACTACAATACTCATACGTAATATTTTTCATTAAAGCGAAAAACATTATTCATTGGTATTGTCAGAAAAATTACTTAAATATTTGGGTTATTTTTGTCCTTATTGTTCATAGAAGAACAAAATACACCGAATCAGACTCTTTTGGACTTTCCAAGGTTAGATGTAAGATTTATCATTGATTATGTTTGTCACTCAGTTTAATTTTAATTGGTGATTTTCAGTCCGTAAAAAGTGTCTCGTCGTTAAAGGGTTAAATAATTTTATATCAATAATTCTTTTCAATTTTATTATTGACATAATTTGTCCAATGTAGAGGCAGCTTTACAAAATGAATCTAAATTAAAGCATTTTTTATGCTACTTCCTATTCAGAATATGTTGCAGAAGACTTTTGCAAGCAAGAAAGCGATAGAGCTCTATTGGAATGATGTTAAGAGCACTCACAAGATCAAATGGAAAATACTTACAGAACAGGAAATTCAACTCTGCCAGCAGCCGAGATTGAGAATATTTGTCCGGAGGAAAGTTAGGAAATTAATTTTATTCAAGTCTTATCGATTACAGAAAATAGCAGCAAAGAACTAAAAGAAAAGATCCTCAATAGGGTTTCTATGTGGGAACAAATTGGCAAATGCCATAGCTGTCCCTCTTCCTGTCCGGTCCACATTGCTCCTGCGCCCCCAGCAACTTCCACTCCCAATCCTCATTGTACTGCTTGTCCGGCACCCCAAAGGCGTCCACATTGCCCACGTTCAGGCTGTCAAAGGAAGATCTCGTGTCATCGGGCAGATCCTCATCCTGGGAATCGGGTTGGGGGGAAGAATCGAATGAGGGGAAGAGACTGGTGGCAACGGAATTTGTGGCAATGTCCAGTTGACCTGAGGCGGATGTGGGCAGGGATTTGGCGTTGCGGAAGGTGATGGTGGACGATGTGGGTCCAGGAAATGACCACGATCTATACAAATTACCTGTTCTTGCCTCCTCGGGCCGGATAATCCTCAGAACTGGCGTCTTGGCGGCTGGCATCAAGTCAATCCTGGCTTCAGGGTCTGTCCGTGCCGTACTGGAGATGTCTACTTTGTATGGTGTCCTGCCCTCAATAAAGTGATCCACTGCTGTGGATTGGGGTGGGATTGTGTGGATGGGGGAATCCTTGGGAATCTCAATAGCGTGATCCTCAATGGGATCATTTTTCACTACACTGACTTTGTGGATCTTTGTTCCCTTCTTCCGCTTCGGCGCATGCTTAGCCTGGCTCCTCCTCATGGCTCCGCGCGACAGGAAGTCCAGGATGGAGGCGCCAGACATGGCCGGAGAGGAGGGAGATGTCGGAATCACGAGGATCATGAAATTATCGAGATCTGCTCGGATATTGTACTTCCCGGATTGACGCTGATCGTAGAAGATCACTCGACGATTCCCATCCATTGTTGGCCTATGAGGAAGTTCTGGCATGTACGGAGGAGGCTTCAGTTCGACGGGATTTGGCTCCTGGGCAGGAGCTTCCTCTCCAGGTTTCTCTGGCTCCGCCGTTGGCTTTGGTTCTTCCAGTCCTGGCTTCTCAGGCATCTCCGGACTCTCCTGCTCCTGAACTGTCCCAGAATCCGCAGGAGTTGAGGATTCTGCAGCATCCCTGGCCAGAGGAGATGCCACAGCCACAGCCACCAAAGCAACAATCACAATAACCCGGAACATCTCAATCGATCTGTTCACGATCGAGTTCAATAACCAACTGAAGATGTTCCCTCGCAATCTCCAGAGAGATCACCATCCGCGAGAACCATCTCTTCAGACCTAACGGCAATTATCATGTTTCTCTTCTTCAACACTTCACCATCAAACACACACAATCACGCAAAAGAACTCACCTGCAGATTACTGGATCATGCGATGATCACTCTTTAAGAAAACATTCCCTCTTTGGAGACAAAACTAGCATCGTGATCGGTTTATTTGGGCATCAAGAAAAGATCAATAACAAAAAAAGCCGAAGATGTTGATGTTTGCAAATAACGGGAAGATCATTGGTCAGTGATCGTGGCCAAGATCGCGACCTTTTTCTCTCAATCCACCTTCAAATTCTTAACGGAGACCCACGCAAATTTTTTTCCCCATTGAGAATCTTTTTTTTTTTCTTGGGAGTTCTTGAAGAACAAGTTTTAAAAGAAATTTTTAGGTCAATTCGTGCTTTTTTTTTGTTCGTTTGCAAACCTACATTCACCGTTAAAATTGACCAATTCATTTGCACAAAAACCATGCAAAAATATTAATATCTGCACACGTGCTTTTTTCTCCCTGGCGAATTGCAAAGCACGGTTATTCTGTGAGACCGCTGAGACATATTTGGGGCAATGATCACTGATTTATACAAGTGACTAGCTTTCATTCCCTCAAAATGGTCAAAAAGGTCAAAAGGTTATTTTAGAATGTGAGGTTAAGTTACACTTAACCTACCTAAATTTCGAGGATGTATAGAAAATTAAGGTTATGTTGAGAAAACATAACCTAAAATTCAAACTAACACTTTTAATTAAAAGTTTTTGTTTTAATTTCAATATTTTAAAGCAGTCTTTTCAATAAAAAATGAATTTAATCAGCATAACCCAAAATATAACATAATCTCAATGAAATTGATTTAAATTAACTCGTTTGGAAGCTTAGAATAATTCTCTAAAACAATTTAGCTTAAACGAGGAAATGTATAAGTTATCTTGGAATAAATCTCAATAAATGTAACCTCCAAGGCCTGAATTATTAATATTCTTTAGACTTATCAAACACATTGTAATAGGACATTAAATTAAAAATAATCTGTTTGAGTTTTTGTTGTTCTTCCTTTCACCGGAAAATAGTCAAAATGAGATCAGATTGCTTATGAAAATTTGAGGTTATATCGTTTTTAATTTAAATTTCCAGTATAACCTCTTGTTAAAAAAATACTTATAAATTAGAAATTTGAGACAATTTAAAAGTTTAAAAATGTGTTTTTGTGAAGAAACTTTGCAAATATCAAACAGGTAAAGGTTATAGTTCAAGATTGACGGAAATCACATAAGCTCCTTATTTTTAGTTACCAATCCCAATAATTTTCATAAAGATCAGTATTAAGAAGAATAAGAAAAACAGGAATTTAAACCATTTTGTTTCACAACTCGTCTTTCTTTAAGGTTATCCAGTAAACACGCACAATTTTTCAACATAACCTCAACTTACAAAAAACTCTTCAGTACGACCGATTATTGTTTATTTCAGAGTTTTACAAACAATTCAGAAATATTTATATAACCCAGAATTTATAACGCCTTAGAGGTTAAAAATTTATACCTTTAGTAGAGGTTAAAGAAGCCTAATATATCATAAATTTTCTCTTGTGTTGCGAAATTAATAATTAAGAAATGCTTAAATTAATAGGACAGAAATAAGGAGATACTACGGTGATACAAAATAATGTCTATTATTTCAAAATAAGGCTCATCATAACCTAAAAGTTTTCAAATTATTCTATTGGATTCATAAGAATTTGATATCTATTATTGATCATTGAATTTCTATGGGAAAGTCTAAATCCTCTAGAATCTAGAAGAAAATCTAGCAAAAGGAATAAAACTGTGTCTAAAACTTGATAATTTGAGGTTATCTTTAAAAAATTTTATTGATTGAGGACAACTGCGACTTTATGGGAAAATTTAAACTTCCTCCAAAAATTTTAAAAATTTCACAGTGTATATACTCAAATACTCAAAATTTAAAAGTTAGTCTTTTAGGTTATGTTAGAAAAAATAACATTTTTATTTAGATAATTTGCCTTTCACAGGGAAGGTTTATGAATCCTTGCAGAACATCATTCCATAATGAACTGCATTTGATTTTTTAAATATTTAAACCAAGGGAGCAAAAACTGAAGGTTTGTAAATTTCATACATTTGAGGTTATATTTTAAAAATTTTACTAAATAATTCAACAGAATAGAAAAGTTTAATAAATTTTTCTTTTAGAAATCCAAATAATTGAAATTCGCGTGGGGTGAATTTTTATACAGTACTCTCACTCAATCGGCTCTTTTTCAATCGGGCGAAAAATTTCGTTGACAATTTTCACGTTTAATTATGAAGCTAATTTGCTCAAATTCGCTATAGTTCTTCCTATTTTATCGTGATTCTTTCTAATTGAGCGCTTTTTGTGGAATTTACAAAGGCTTTGACGTCCAAATCTATCGATAAACCGGATAACATTTCGCCCCAAATGCCCATTTGAGAGAAAGTCTACTGTAACTGCCAAAAAGTTGAGATTTAAATGTTCTTAATACTCTCTTTAAGCATCATAATGTTTAAGTGAACTAAAAACGTTTTTCAAATAGTCTTATTTGAAAAACGTGTATGGTTATTTCAATGAAATCCTTATATTTTGTTTGAAAAATAGTTAGAAACCTACGTATTTTTAGGTTATGTCTAACATAACCTCACATTCATTTACAAATCTATGGTGAAATTATATTTTTAGCTACCACATGGGCATAAAATTGCAATTATAAGCATAAAAATTAAGAAGTTATTTTAATAATTTGAGGTTATCTGTGCCCTAACCTCAAAAAAATTATCCGTATCTCGAATACAAAAAAATTCAAACTATCTCGTTGAATATTTTCTTCAAAAACGGTCTTGCAAGACACAAATAAATAATTTGCAATAGAGATTCTAACCTAAAAAAAAAGTTTTGGACATTTTGAGGTTAGAGAGAATAAAACCACGTCACTAAAATTCTGGAAGACAAAAATACATTCAGAAAATCCTCCACCAAAAATTAACCAACACCAAGACCATTTCATGTTGAATATGTACATGATTTTATTGTAGAAAAATAGATATAAATATATTCATACCGTTTTGCACTCCTGCCCATTTCACTGATACTTGTAGGAATCCCTGGTGGAGATGACACCGCAGTTGCTGAGGACATTTTTGGGGCTGCTACTGAGGAAACAATCCCCAGCGCCGTAGAAGTCCATTTTACGATCGCGATTTGTGGTGGGTTTGGTTGCCGGAAGTCCATCGAGTTTTGCCGGTTTTCTCCTTCGAACCGGAGCCAAGTTGGCCATCGTACCATTGGCCTTGGGTACTCCATCCAGTTTTTCCATCTTCATTTTGTGACTCTGACTCATGATGCTGGACATTTCGAGTTTATGCTTGCGAATCTTCTCCTCGAGGGACTTCAGGCGGGAATCGTAGTATTCGTGCGAAAGAGAATTGCCATTTGTGAGGTTATGAGACCACTTTGGGCCACTTCCTTCGGAAGGAATTGGACTCTCGTCGAGACTCTTGTGTCGACAGAGCCCAGCAAATCTCGATGGAGGCAGAGATCCTGCTTCCCGACGATGGACAGCACTGCCATTTTGCCCAGATTCCAGGCTAATATAGGCAACCCTTGTAGGAACATCCGATCGCACCTGTACCCCTCCACCTTTTGCATTCCGCCCTCCCAGCAAATTCCCACTCTGCTGAGAATCCAGCGAATGCCTCTTGTCCAAAATCGAACCATTATCAATTCGCTGGAAGCGACACTTATTCATCTCCGCATTGAGCTCCACCATCGACTGATCCTTCTTTTCCGGCTGAATTGGCTTCAATTTATTCTCAAAATTCTTCTTCCTCGTTTCAAATCTCCTGCAATTGTTCACTTCATTCTTGCAAGCTATTCTCGCATCAGCCTCTATTTTTGGCTTGAGTACTCGATTCCTGCCCTTCCCATTCGCCAGGACCCCATTCTTGAGCCCCACTGACGATGTTCCCGCCATCAATTCATACAACTTCGATCGATACTCACTCACAGACAGCTGAACATCGTCCCGAAATGGCGGAACAATATTCCTCGTGAGTTCTAGCTCATCAATCGTTCTCCGATACCTGTCAAAGACAAGGTCAGGAAGGTCTTTGATTAATCCAAGGACCTAAAAGGTTGAACCGGTTGAACCTAACCTCAAAAGCAAAATCGGTTTTTAAGCGTAATGGCGTAACCTAACTTTGCTTTTTTTTGACCGGAATGCAATCTCTTTATTGGGCATAAATTATCTTACTCAGTCAAAAAAAATAATTCGGAGAGTTTTAGGTTATGTTAAACATAACCACAATTTGCCCACAAAAACATATGATATCTAGGAAATTTCTGTCACTTCAGGAAGATGTTCGGGTTCGATCTCAAGGCATTCCAAGGCAAGATTCTGAATTTGATTCAGCGATCTTGTCCTAGGTCTGCCTCGAGGTCGACGCCTCTTCACAATATCTTGCATAGCTTTTTAAGTATTTATTAGAAATGAAAAACAAAAACAATTTTTTGGACCTCATTTTCTTATTGATCCAAAAGTTCCATTTTAGATTTAAGGTTATGTTGAATCTAACCTCAAAAATAGAGGATTATAATTTGAAAAATCACCTTCCTAATCATATTTTTAAAATAAGGGCCGGATTTAGAAATGTGGAGGCCCAATGCCCATTTGTGGGGGCTCAAAAAAATTTACTTTTACCAACAGTGCAACCATGGCAAATTTGTGTATATCGTCGGCTCCAAAGAAGACTATTGTAAGTCTAAAATGTAAACAGGAGAGAGCTTTAAAGTTTGACAGCTGACAGCTAAAATTTATTTTATATTAATTTCACTGCAATTAATATATTTTTAGCTTTTGAAACTATTGTATCGTACTTACGCATTGAATATCTTCTAGTTAACGCTATTTTTAAGTTATTTACAGTAAAATTGTAGGCAAAAAATTCGATAATTGGGCACGCTGATTTTAAGTTTTTTTTCTTGTAACTTTTCCAGAAATATCTTAATCATCATAAAATATTGTGGGGATGTAGATCTAAGGTTGATAACATCTTTTTATACTATACTGTAAGTAGATTAACAATAGTCTTCTTTGGAGCCGGCGATACATATTTGCTTCATTTGATAAACATAATCAAATTTGAAAAATGTCAACAAACTTCTTTGAAATTTAATTGCTGCCCGAATTAAAAAGTAGTCCGATCTTAAAAGAGCTGAATTAGCGAGACTCTACTGTAATGCTTTTCAATCCTACAGGTAAATTTAAGCAACTTTAAGTTTATCTAAAACCTAAAACCTGAAACTTTGCTTTTACTACTCGAACTATACCAAGAAAACAGTAGAATTCCTCTATTTTTTGCCTATAACTTAGACAAGTTCACTGAAATTATATCATTGAAATTTTGAGTGATTTAGACTCTGGTTCAATTCATTTATATAAATTTAACAGATGGATACAAAAACAAGAAATTTTACTATATTCTCAAACTCAAAAGCACAATAATAGAAATATTGAGAATTACGGCAACTAGAGCAGATTTTAGATTTTCTAAAAAAAAAAACTTGAAAAATCGTGATGTTTTTTGGTCAAAATTTTTCCGGGCTGAAAATTAAACCAATGCAATGATAATACTGGCATTGAACAAACGAGCAGTAAAAAGTCAAATTTGGTCAGTAGATCAGCAAAAAATTAAAAAAATGGTCAGTTAAAAATAAAAAAAGGGCAGTAAAAAAATTAAAAAAGAGCAGTATTTTATTAAAAGTGGTCAGTAAAAAGTGAAACATGATCAGCAAAAAATAAAAAGTGATCAGCAAAAAATAAAACATGATCAGTAAAAAGTAAAAGATGATCAAAAAAAATAAAAATTGGTCAGTAAAAAATTAAAAATGAGCAGTAAAAAAATTAAGTGGTCAGTAAAAAATTAAAAAGTGATCAGTAAAGAATTAAAAATGAGCAGTGAAAAATAAAATGAAATGGCCAATAAAAATAAATGCTCTACTCGCTAATAGAAATTTAATTTGCAGTTTTTTTTTGTTAATAATTTTCTATCTTCTGACAATTGTAACCATAGTAGACTTCTTAAATGTGGAGGCCCGGTGCCGTGGCCTCAGGGAACCCACCTAAATCCGGCACTACTTAAAATAAATTTTGAACATTTGAGACGCATAATTGAGAATTTTAGCATGATCGAATTCACTAATTCGAAAAAAATTGACTTTCAAAAACTTTTAAGGTTACGTTTACGTCTAAATTCAGCTTTAACCAGAAAACTTTTTAAATAGCTGCAAGTGTAAATCAACCAGTTTTATTGCATTCAGAATCCCGAAATATGTTTGCTCATATCATATGTTGCTAATTAAATTAATATTTGAAATGGCAGTCAGTTAGATTTTAAAATAGTTCAAATTTAGTGGAAGTACATTGGAATATGGGAATTTTTGGAAAAGGACTATATTGAATAGACAGAGAATAGGCGTACGCCATTTTGTGTCCAAACTTTGATGAAGCAAGACATATATCTTGTAAGTACAGGAAAAGAATTAATTTTGAATTTAAAAGTAATAATATTGAAATTTATTAGGGATACAAAGGAAAAGGACAAGAACAGGGAAAGGATAGGATTTTTATAGGAGGAGCAAATTGCTTGAGAATGTAAGTAGAGGGAAATTAAGTTTTTGCACTGTAGGACTGACGCAATTTTTTCTCTATTTATTTTAGCCGAAAATTATTATCATTTATTACTTTATCCGATTCCGACATTGTATTGAAAATTCTATTGGGCGAATAAAATTGTTTGGAAAAAATTACAACAACATAGTTGTGACAAAATAAAATAATTTTTTGGTTATTAAAATACAAATCAAATAGCGTAAATATTTTAGGTTAGAATCAACATAACCACGATTTCTAGAGTTAACCTTTTTTTTTAATAGGACAGCCAGGCAATGTAATTCTAATCCCGTTTATTTGGTATTAAAGAAACTATTCTCAAAATTTGAGGTTATATATTTTGCATAACCTCTAAAATCCACGCTTCCAAAGCTTCAACGCAGAAAGAATATTTTAAATGTCTTTGTTTAAGGACCAGTTTCCCATAAAGAAATGAAGGAAATCTATTAAAAAGAAACCACTACGTAAAGTGGGTGGATAATTATAAAAATAAGAGTTATTTTATGACGTCCCGTCATTTTGGAAATAAATAAATAAGAGTTATTCTAACCTCAAATATTTAATAAACCATTCTCCAAGTAATTTTTCATTTGAGAATTCTCTTTTAGACTAAATTTCTCATAAAAAATAGATTGAAATCCAAAGGGAATTTGTAATTAGAAGAATAATTCATTTATTTTTAAGGTTATGTTTTATATAACCTCAAAATCAAAATGGCTGGGATTCTGGAACTATGATTAAGATGAAAATTTGGTAATAAATGGCACTTGAACTAACCTTTCGACGTATTTGTGGGAGAGGGCATCTTTGGCCGTTAGTCTCTTGGCAGGATCAAGAATCAGGAGCATCTTGGTGAGGGAGACGCCATCTTCTGGTCCACCCTGGAGGAGATCATCAATTGTTGTATCCTTCCCATGCTTGGCACTTGTGGAATTGAGCAAAACTGTCCCAAAGCCCCCTCCAACTGCCCTCACATCTGCCTGAGTGACATCAGGCAGAGCCGATACAATCCTCTCCACCTGATTCACTGTACTAGAACCCGGAAACAGTGGTTTCCCCCTAATCATCTCCCCCAGAACACACCCCAAGCTCCACATATCGATTCCCTTGGTGTACCTCTTGCTGGCCACGAGAATCTCCGGAGCTCGATACCATCTCGTGGCCACATAATCTGTCAAAATTAGATCTCCAGCCACATCATCCACCACAGTTTCTGTCTGACGCGGAGCCACTGACCGCGCCAGGCCAAAGTCCGCAATCTTGCAACGACACTGACTATCTACGAGAATATTGCTGGGCTTGAGATCCCGATGAATCACATTCCCAGAATGCATGTACTTAATGGCATTCAGGAGCTGGCACATGATGTACCTCTTGTGAGTGTCTCTCAAGACATTACCACGCTTGATCACATTGTGCAGATCACTCTCCATGTACTCAAAAGAGAGATAAATGTCCATGTGATTGGCAGCCCGATGGATGCTCAAGAGTTGAATGATATTGGGATGATTGCGAAAAGCGCGTAGGAACATTATTTCACGAAAAGTTCTCTGAGCATCTGTGACATTGCGAAAAGCATCAAAAATCTTCTTCACAGCCACTGTCTTTGTTGTCGTCTTATCCACTGCCTTCCACACAATCCCATAAGCTCCCTTTCCCAGTCTCTGCAAAGATCATTTTCAGCCATCAGCAGAATATTCATCAAACTCGTGGCTTAGATGCTATACCGCAAAAGTACTTTCGCATAATTTACCGTTTACCGCTTCTTATCGGTAAATAACCGGTTTATTACCGGTTCACAATTGATTGAAATACACCGAAGGAGTAATTTAATTGAATTTCGTATAAAAATTATTTATCGGTTATGAACCGGTTCATTACCGATTGAAAACCGATTGGAACCGGTTCAGTTTGGTCGGAAATTCCAAGACCTTTCCAACGACCCCAAACATCCCAGCAACGAAAATGATTCGCTGTTGAATAGGCTGCGACGGTGGCGGCCTCCTAATTTGTTCGGAGCGCGGTGGCCACCATGATTAACCTCTTCTAGTTCAGAGCGGTGGCCACCGCTCCAGCGCCACTGAATGTGCTTTGACTAGTAGTCACAAAGGGTCACGATATGTTAAATTCCCATAAGGTGACTGGTAGTTGTTCAGGTATTCTTGTACTGTGGTACCAACCGCGAACTTTCGTTGCTGGGATGACCCCATTCGCTTCATAAACGCGCTCTCTAGAGCCTTTTTAACTTTTGACCTTGAAAAACCGTTATTAGGATGATTCAACGGTATTTTAGTCTAAGGACGAAATGTCCGCCTAGGTAATCTCTAAAACATATCCAAAAATGAAGAAAATCGCACGACGCGTTTTCGAGCAATCCCAAAAAAACATGGTTTTTGGAAGGGAAGGGGAGGGGTGGGGGGAAAATGAGGGGCATGTTAACGATCCTTGGGTCAACTTATGGGGGGTCCCCCGAAGGTCCCAAGTCGCTATCTCTTACCGTTTGGCCTCTAGAACTGGCGAGAGCCGGACGGACAGACGGACAAACAGCGTGACGACATTTCTCAGAAATCGTCTGAAACGTGAAGATTTGTTGAGAAAAGGTGGAAATTTTGGAGGGTGAAAAAATCGAGGGAACTGCTCTCTCTGTGGAGTTCGAGCAGTAAAATGCAGGGCCTCTGCATTTCCATCTAACAAAAGATATAGTATAAGTCATTACTAGTACAAGTCCTTAATAAGTACTTATTAAGTCCTTAATTCAGACAATTTTTGGGTAAAAGTAACACCATCTAGTGGGAAATTGTCTATCCTACTCTTTCGTACTCTTCTTCTTTTTTTAAACATCACAACAAATTCAATTAAGTTCTATTCAATTTTGAATGAGAAAACAAAGTGAAACATTCAAGAAAGGGATGTGAATTTTGATTTCATTAAATTTTTTCAATCTAAAAGGTATAATGGCGCTGGCACACCTTTTCAATTGAGTAAAATTCAATCGATTGAAATTTTACCTCTTACTCTTTCAAACTGAAATAAGAGATAGCTGTCTCTTTCTGTCAAATGAAAATTGAACTTTCAATTTCATTTTTAAATTTCATTTGACAGAAAGAGACAGCTTTATCTGATCTCAGTCTGAAAAGAGGTAAAATTTCAATCGATTGAATTTCACTCAATTGAAAAGGTGTGCCAGCGCCATTACTCTTTCAAACTTAAATAAGATATATTTGTCTCTTTCTGTCAAATAAAAATTGGAATTTCAATTTCATTCTCAATTTCAATTTTCATTTGACAAGAAAGGACAACTACATCTGTTTCAGTTTGAAATTTGTTTGAAACAGATTGAATTTCACTCAATTGAAAAGGTGTGACAACGCCATAAGAACTTATTTTTCGATGGCTCCGGCACGGGAGGTCAGGAAACTTTTAGGCCAGAAGAATTTAAGAAAAACAAAATTCACAACACTTTCTTTCTGTAATGTTTTACACATGTCTATCCTATTCTTTCGTACTCTACTTCTTCTTCTTTTAAACACCACACGAAATTAAATTTAGTTTAGCCCAATTTTGAGTTCGAAAGAGAGGGGGAGATTTACGCAAATCTTCTGAAAAGGAAAGATACGCGACTTTCAATTTCATGAAATTTTACTGATCTAAAAGGTGTACCGGTGTCATAAGAAATAAAAATGTTCCCATCGTTTTCTACGAAATACCTTAGGAATATTCAAAGAATGTCACCCATTTCCTGGGAGAAAAGTCGTATTCTTGCACCCGGTGAATTCTTCAGGAGGCTATCAATGCAAAATCAGGAGGCTATCAGTGCAAAGTCTTACGAAATGCTCGTGAATTGTAAAGGAAGATCACCAGCGATTAGCAGTGTTCCTCGGATCGTTAGGTTATTACCATATTGTTGCACCAATTCAAATGATTTCTTAAAAATTTTTGGCTACTTTTTACCATTTAACTCTCACAAGAATGTGATGCATTAGCTCAGATTTAATTTATAAAATCAATTTTCCATGAGACACCTGATTAAATTCGTGACAATCCGAGGTACAGGGTACACAGTTGTAGTCGTTGTAATTATACCTATTTTTTATTAGGTTATTATAAAAATGTAAAATTCAAATGCACAGATATAATTAAATGGATCACTAATATACCGATTTAGCATACACAAAAATACCAAATAGAATTTTGAGGCTTATATTTTCAACAAAATATCGGGCATGTCTCTTAACATTCCGTTCCGGGGTGCTTTTCCCTTATAACCCACAAATAAGTTCGTAAAAGTTTGTACTTTCTTTACAAACATTGTTCGTAACATGATCACTTGACGAGCATTTTTTGTGCTTTCATAAACATTTGTTTGTATATTTTTGTTTGTTTGAAAAAAAATTACAAACAAATGATAAAATTTTACGAACATTTACGAACAAATGTTTGTAAAAATAAATACAATGCTCGTCAAATGATCATCTTACGAACAATGTTTCTGAAAAATTGCAAACTTTTACACGATTTACGAGCATTTTGTAAGTCCCCAATAGGAATTCACAAACATTTACGAACTATTTTTCATTTTTTTTCTGTGTAGGTAAAGTACCCATTTTTAGGGGGAATATTTCACACAGATTTCCACGAGTTATCTGGGTAATATTTTCGGAAAACTGAAATATTTCCCAGTGATATAGCCGGGGAGGGTAATTGAATTTTTCTCGCTTTTCCGAGGAAATTTCCTATAGATTTCCGCGAGATACCTCGAAAAGACCACCGGAAATCTGGGAAATTTTTCCAAGGTAGGATTCGCAGGAGAAGTTGATAAACTTCTTCAGTTTTTTTTTTTGAAGAATATTGCCATAAATTTCCCACAGAAGTCTCGAAAAAATTACCGGAAAAACTGGAGAATTTATCCTAGGAAAGGTTGATGAAGTTCTTCTCGCTTTTTCTGGGGAAATTTCCTATAAATATCCCCAGAAATAAATTTCATTGTAAATTTGGATTGTGGAAAACTCTAACGATAAATAATGCAAATTTCCTTTAATAATTCTTAAACTGTATGTAACGTAACATATTATCGTTATTTATGAGGAAATTTGGATGAAAAGTGCATAAAAGAATCTGACAAACTTTAAAGTCGATTATCTCGGAAAAATCCGCTAAAATTCGAGAAAAATTCTTCGGTCCATAAAGATCCTCGGAAAACCTATTGATTTTTCCTGTCTCTGTTGAGAATTTTCTACGAATTTTTCCAACTTTTTTTCCAGAAAATTGTACTATTCTCACGGAAGTATTCGGTGTTCTATATAAACTTTTTTAAGTAAAAACGTCTCGACTGAAGTATGTCCTTAAGTGAAAAAGATTTAAGAAATATTACACCCTGCAATTTTTATTTTAAAATTTTCGACCACATTGTGCTATAAGTTCAAATCTTAACTGAATTGCAAATGCTTTACTATCGCGCAAATTGTATCATTGCGTGGTTCAAGTGAATTTGAGCTTTGTTAAAGAATGTCAATGGACACCATGAAGAACAGAAAATGAGAAAAGAAAAGAACTTCGTGTGGAGAATGTCTCAATAGATGGAAAGTTGAGCCTTGGGTGTTTTTTTTACTTGGCTGTGCGGGGAGAAGGAGAAAAATATGATTTATGAAATATTTCCTCTGTATGCGCCATCCTCAAAATAATAGTGTCACGACCTATTCCACATTATTGGCAACATGACTGTGTCATGTTTCGCGGATCAAATGAAAAACACCCACGAAGCCCCTCAACCCCCAAAAAACAGTCCACAGCAATTCAGCAAATTGGCATTCAATCCACCATTCTATCGAGAAATTTTATATTTATGATTTTTATGCATAAAATTTT
Source organism: Phlebotomus papatasi (assembly GCF_024763615.1). Lineage (NCBI taxonomy): Eukaryota > Metazoa > Arthropoda > Insecta > Diptera > Psychodidae > Phlebotomus > Phlebotomus papatasi. Next base: position 85,026,491 of record NC_077224.1, on the reverse strand, counting down.
TTCTTCTTTTTTTTTTGGAAAAAAAGGAAAGTCTGAGAAAAATGCACTTGAAAATTATTCGGAAACACGAATAAGATATTTGATTTCTTCTGCTATTGTTTGCAAAATGGAAAACAGATGGTTGGAAGAAATTGATAGAAGAAAATTTTCAAGGCGATTTTTCTTGTATCACTTTGATTTTTTTTCTATTTTTAATTTATTCTCAGCAATTCAATATGGATTAGTTTGAAATAAATAAAAGAAAAATTGTTGGAAAAGTGCCTCAGCATTGCCACCAATTGACATAATTTATTAGATTAGATTAGGACGTCAGCTAATTAGAGGTGCGAAATTGCAGATAAGCGTCTCGTAATAGGTTACTCAAGTAGCCACGAGTCCTAAGTCAATCCAAGACCAGTAATTTGTGAAAATAAACTTCATATGGATTTTCCCAAAAAAAAAATTAATTAAATCTTAGCCGTTTCGCTGGAAATTTGCTATGAATTTTCCCAGACTTTTTTCTACAATTTTAAACATTTTTACATGAGTATTCGATGTTGTACATGATTTTTTTCCAACAAAAACATCTCGACTGAAGTATATCTTTAAGTTAAAATGATTTTCATATGGATTTCCCCGTGAAAACCTACTGAATTTCGCCCGTGTCTGTTGGGAAATTTCTAAAGTATTGTCCTAGATTTTTCTCGATCTTCTATATGAATTTTTCAAGAAAGAAAATATCTGAACTGAAGTATATTTCTTGAGTCAAAATAAATTTTAGAAGGATTCCCTCGAATAAGACAATTTAGTTTTTCGTCATTGCAATATGTAAATTAGGTGAGATTATTAACAATCTCACCTACTATATAATCCTAACAAAAATTCATGTCCTCCGATCGGCCCCAAACTTTGCCAGAATGTATTTGGCCACTTCCTGATCGCGAATGGATGGCTAAAAACCGTTCCCATCCGCCCGTCCGTCCGTTTGTCCATCCGGCCGCTCTTTGGAGCTTAATAGCTCTCAAAATAAAAGAGATTATCAACTTGCGGTTTTCGGCAAAGGTTATATACCGGGTGAAATTGGGCCCGGAAGTCGGAATTTAAAAAGTGAGGGCATTTTGGAAAGCTCTCGTGAAATGTCATTTCCCCTTCTAACATCGGAATTTCATAAAACCAATGCTAGGGGCGCTATTTTTAAAAACAAGATTTTTCAATTTTCTAAGTTAAATAACTCAGAAATTCCTTTATGCAATCAGGCAGAAATTTTAGTATGTTGTAGCCGCTGATTATACCTATCAAACAAAAAATACTTAAGTCGGTCCATAACCCCTGACCCGAGCTATAAGGGGTCAAAGTTCGAAAATTGACCGGCCTCTATATCCGGTTCTAATTAGCATTTTGACGTAAATTTTCGATTTTTGGTTTCGTCTCGATGAACACTTTCAGATAAAAGTTCAAAAAGTCACCACAAGTGGCTCTGTGATAGCGTCAAAAAATTTATCAAAAATATAATTATTATAATTATCACAACTGTCGCTGAACCGATTTTGATGATTAATTCGACATAATTGTAAACGATATTTGTGTCTACATTTCGTACAAATATCATTTTCCGCTCAGACTACGCTATCTCTCCGATTTTGCCGTTTTAGTGTAAAAAAAAATTGATTTTATCCAATAATGGCGCTGAGAAAGTACATAAGTACTGATATGATCGCTTTTATACAACTATTTCATTTAAAATGAGGTTAAAATGAAAGGTATTGTATTGTATTTATTTTGCATCTTGATTGTGACATTTCCCACCTCCCCTGCGGCCATCGCCGTCTTAACGTTGGTGGACTAACCTCAAGAGTCAAAGCGATGGAAAAGCTCTATCACGGGCTGTATAAGTCAAAGTAACATTATTTGTTTACAGATCTTTCATTAAAGCATTTGAATAAGAATGTTAGGAAATGTCCGCTCAATGAAGAGACAAGGCTAGGCTGTGGCACCCATTTGGCATGGAGGGTAAAAAATAATAATAATATAATAATACTAGTAATAACACCCCCCCCACAGTTAGAAGTTGCACTGTGAGTTCTTTTTTTAGTGTTATTTTAAAAATTTTCGTTATTTTTCAAGTACCCGTTGTGTACATCTAATTTGTTAGAGATGGCGCTTCGACAGGGATGTAATTAGGGGTAAAATCTTTTGGTATTTATTTTTATTTAATAGGCTGTGTGGATGTTGTCAGAACGTCCGGCCTAAAACTTTAAAGCGAAGAAGAAGAAGAAGAAGAATTTTATTTTATATATTTTTTGCTGAGTGTATTAGAATTATAGAATACGACGTAAAATTATTCCATTTTGAAATGAATTATTTTCTCACTTTCGCTAAAAATATCATTTCCAATGTTTTCAGGATTTGTATGCTTTTTTATTGTCAGAATTACTGTTTCTTTAGGGTAAATTAAGCTAATTCAAAACCTGCTCCAAATGGAAATCTTTTGCTACCCCAAATGGAAACGTCAATTTTTTCATAATAAAGACAGCATTAAATTTTTATATTTATATATTTCCTATACCACAGTTTCATTATTTAGTTAATTTTGCTCCAAATAAAGCGAAAATCCATTCATATTCACAAATTTTAATTTATTCATTTCTCAGAAAAATTAAAAGTGTATCTTTTCATCATTGAATTTTTCATCGATAGACCATGTTTTCCAATGAAAAACACAATAAAGTGACTGTTATTTATTCGTTTTGTTTAACATTTATGTCATATTTCTGGCTAATTTTAGTTAAATTAAGTGCTAACCTTTATTGTTAACGATACGTGAAGTTTTCAAATGAAATAATCACCTATTTCGTGAACAAAAAGGGTTTTTCTGAAGTGTCTGCAAATGCTTCAATACGAAACCCCGGAAATATGATTTTTTTTGGAGAGATTTTCTTATTGTTTTAGATGGGAAAGAAGAAAAGACCAGGAATAAGAACAAATCCTGCACTCAGGAGCAACTTAACAAGGTTTTGGAAGCCTTTCGTCGCTGTTTCACTTACACTGTTTGTCTCCAATTAGAAACTTTCCCTTGTCTCCATTTGGATTAATATATTTCCAATAGAAACATTTTACGCTCGCGAATTTTTCTTGTATTTAAGAAGTTTTCAAATTATATCTAAAGAATTTTCACTAAACAGTAACATTCTAGAAGAGTCAAGGAGCAAATTTATGTAATTCTCTTCAGAAAAAATATGAACTTAATGTGTTGAATCTTCTGTCAAAATTAAAGCATCTGGATCTGGAAATGCTTTCTAATTAGGACATTTACCCTATACATCTATTATTCCTGATTATTTTTGCTTCGTTGTGGTAATAAATTTTATAGAATGCATATGAAAATACAAAAATAAGGAATTGTTTTTTAACTTATGTTTAAATATCAGCATCAAGTGTTACATTTACTATAATGCTAACGAAATATCAAACCAGTAATATTATATTCATTAAATAGAATCTCAAATCAAATCAAATAGAATATTTTGGGTAAGAAAATACTCACATTATAAGATTATCACATCTGTGAAGTTTACCATTTCTTCTGAAGAAATCAGATTTCTACTGAAGATCTGTCAGTTCTGTCACACTAAAATTGGCAAGTTATTGAAGAACTGTAATCTAAATTATTTCGAGGTAAGATGCTGAAATCTTTTCTATTTTATGTCCTTTTATGAAGCGAGACAGAAATTTACCCAGAAGTTTTTTTTTTTGCAAAGATCTAGGAGAATTTCAAGTATAAATCATTATGTGAATCCAACACGAGACACAATTTAAATATTTTGCCACAAACTTGCAAATTGAATTGAAGTAGGTTAAAAAAACAAAAATTTTAATAGAGAATAAATTTATTTTAAAAATAGCTATCTATAAATTAGGATAAATTCATTACTTTTTATAATTATTCGAAACAATTAAAGATCAAGTCCATCATTTTTCTTAATTCTGCATAAAAATAGTAAGAAATAATAAAACATAATTGCTAACTCTAACTTATTCGTTGCATTGGAGTAAAATTTGTTTCTATAATACTTTCAAAACTTATTTCGAATCAGCTTTGGTAATACGATTGACATCTTCATGTGTCCTTTGCCTGGATTTCTTACACCGTATGATGTTGCATATCCATTCTCATTGACTGTTTCCATCTAAAATAAAAATAGGCTCTTTATCGTGACATGTGAGAACAGAGATGGTCACACTCAAGTAGTTCTGCATATTGCTTTCCATCAAAAGATGTGGTACCAATGAATGCCTGGAAATTTAAGATTGTATATAGTCAAGTGTGCTAATCTGGGCACTTAGCTATCTGGATCGTTTATGACGTTTATGGCTACGCTAACTAGATAATCTACTTAAAATAATATTTTTATTTCCGTAATATAGTCACTACAGTAACATAATATAACTAATAAACTTTGAGAAAAAGCAAAAATAATTCCAAAATCGAAAATGCGACCCAGTTCGTGTATGCTGACTTGTTTCAGTATTATCATTATTTTATAAATTTTCTTTAATATTTTTGATATTCTTTATATTATGTTTCTGAATGACACATTGAATAATTCTATGGATTTAGAAGAAGTAAAAAAGAATTTCATCAGTCCAAAAACCAGCGTTTAAGTAGCACTTTACGGAAAGCGATCTAGTTACCCCACCTTACTGTACAGGAATATTACAAGCAGTATCCAAAAATAATAAAGTATCAGTTTTTCAATTCATTTTTTAATTCAAGCCAATTTATTTTCATCTCACTTCGTCTTTTTACCCCCCGCCTTCCCATGCGTCTATCGCCGTCTTAGCGTCGATTCCAGCCTCCAGGACTAAACGATGGAAATGTCCCTTCGTAGACTGTGTGTTATCAGACCGAATTGAGAGAGATCAAAAACCACTTCCAAACCAAAGGTTTTTTTTTAGAAAAGTGGGTGGTTTTTTACATTAAAAAAAATACAAAGATAAAAAAGAATTATGTACTGGTCAGCTAATCACCACAAATCTGGGTCAAAAAAAAATTTTTTTTACCCTCTCTGCAACGTCTTCAATTGTGATCCTTGGACTTTCTTTCTTTAAAGCACTTGCATTATCTTCAGCAAGGTTATCCATAAAGGTGGCAATCATGCATAGTGATATTGATATCCCCATTTCAAAATAGTACAAATTTCACAGTCTCACACGCATGCCTGTCAGACTTTAAAATCCTTTGAAGTGTGTGAGGGAGTTTCTGACGTTCGGATATTTTGGAGTTGAAAAATTGCAGAGTCAGAGTTGTCAAGAGTGGGCGGTCTTGAAAGTGGTCCGAGGGGGTAGATAGTGGGAATTTGGGGTGGAATAGGGTGAGAAAATCAAAGGTTTATATATACTTCTCTGTGTGTGGAGTTCGAGCAGTATATTGGTGTCTATAATATTGAATAAAAAAATGGGACTTATCTTTCGTTTTTTAACACTAAATTTCTCTATTCAGGGATTCTTAAAACGGACATAGAGTTCATGTTGAGCAGATACAACGTATTTCGAAAAAAAACCACATATACATATTTCATGAATTTTAGAAGAACATACAGTAAAAATTATATCTTCTGTAAGGATTGTTAGTAATTATTTTAAAAAAGGAGGGCCGAAAATTTCTCAAAGCTTTTATTTTACGTAATATTTACTTGATTGCCTTGAAACCTTGAAAATTTAAAGAAATTCATAAAGATTATTTATTTTAAATATTTGAAGACTTAGTCACTTCTATATTGATTGCAACCAAATTTGAGAATTTTCGCTTATCAAATTTTGCCTCATATTCCCCTATTTGTTTCTTGAATTAAAAAAAATACGACTTACGATTGGTAGGGAGTCTTTAGCAAAGGATCGCACGTACTTCGAGCGCTTCACTTTTGAGGCACTTTTCCGTGAAATATTTTATGGATTGAAGTGTGGAGGCTGCATACGGCTTTATTTCGGTCCACAAGTGCAACTGAGAGCTTCAGACGAGTTGCGCACAGTTCTAAAATTACTGGAAATCTAAAAGAGGAAATTTTGTCAAAAAGTTGTGAATATTCGACTTTAGTTTATTCATTTCATTCATATATCGACAATATAAAAATATTTGATTAACAAGGATTTGAATTGAATTGCCCCCTCCGCCCTCTTCATTAAATTGAATTTACATGTAAGCTGAGTTGGGGCAAATTAAGGATCTCACTAATTGAATTAAAGAAAGTTTATCACTATTAAAAAATATAACAGACTTTTTGCGAAGGGCATTACCCCTAATTCCTCTCTGGGCACAAAAAATTTTTTGCCGATTTTGCAAAATTCGACCAAGTTTCCCATGTTCTCTCTCACTATATTTTTTGTGCACACTTATAATTCTTATACCAATAAAAGCCCTATTTATCTGACTATTTATGAGCCCAATTATTAGGGTAAGCACAAGTTGATAAAAAAATTATGGGCACAATACCTGTGGAATGACACCCCCAGAGGATTTCGCTGGTCGCTGTTTTTGCAATTTCTCACAATGCACATCATTTTTTTCACTTGCCACCACTAAGATCTATCATTAAGAGTTTTCTCACACCTTTGCACTTGTTTTTAAAGAACTTTCTTCACTATTTTCCGGATTTTTCACAAAAACTGCGCGAGTAAATTCGTGGAAATTGCTCCACGCGAGAACTGTCAAAAGCCGTTTGCATGTCTTTCCGCCAGATTCGCTAGTTGTTCACTACTAGTTCTTCGCACAACCGCACGCGCCGCCCTCACGCTCGATTTTTGAATTCTCTATAGAGAATTTGCTAAAATAACGATATTGACAGGGGGGTGAGTAATAATAATAATAATAGGTTTCACAAAATTCAACAATTCTCTGACATAATCTAAGTTCGTCATATTCACACTAGGGTCGCTAGAGTCAAAAAATTTTTAATTCTAAAACAAGTAACCTTGTTCATCTCGGCTCCTGAGCAACCAATAACATCATGTTCTTTTGGAAAATTATAGAGAACATTCTGGTCTACATTTCACCCATATATCATTTTTCTGCCAATCCATCCAAATCCTTGATATTTTGGTTTAAATACAAAATTTGTATTATTTCACAAATTTGACTGAAAATTACTGCATATCGTCCCTCAACTTCAGCTCTAAATCGAATTTGCAAGCATTCCGAATTAGCTCACGTCAAGTCGAAGATCAAACCACTTTGGAGAGCTTATTTTTCAATCGATTTGCTTAAATTTGGATTCTTTGGAAAGGTCTTAAAATTTCCAATCCGACTGCAACGGTCGTAATCGGTAATGAATCGGTTAAGTATCCGTAAATGACCAATCTTTTTTTTTAATATTCTCTTAACTGGAATTCAGAGAATGTATACCAAGTTACCTTCCTGTTTGTCATATTTAAAACGACCTCAAAATTCAATTTACAGTTCAGAGGTGAAACTACCTCACCTTCCTCTAAGTCTCTGTGATAATGAATACGATACGATATTTCTCTCTAACTAAATGGAGTTCAAGATATATTTTAGTCACATAGTGCTTCCTACCTCAATTTTTAATTATCTTATTCAATTTAGTTTTAAATTAAATATTCTATGACTTATTTCTAATTTTAGAACAAAACTTTTACGGAAAAACTTTGCAAAACTTCCTTTAACAATCAACAATTTGAATAGTATTGCTGACGAAGAAAAACTTAAATAGAATACCTTTTTACGTCTTGTACTGCAATTACTGAACTACTAAAAGAAAGGCCAATATATCTTTTTGCCGCGAAAATAGAGAATGAACATGAGATATGTGAATTAAGAGTGTTGAGGCCAAAAACATATATGGAAATTTGAGGAAGATTTATGAAGATTAGCCAGCAATTGCACGCACATTCTTGTTGCTCCCCAAAGTGCCTTTATTTTAGGCTCCACATCACCGAAGAGTCAGAGGCGCCCCAATTGAAGGGGAAACACTTTCCTAGACTTTAGCCACCCACACCTGTTCTCCTGATTTCGCGAGGTCTTGGCGCGGATGGCTTGAGGATATTGACAAGTTCAAGTTCTTTTACCCCATATTTTACTGTTTTTACTCTGTCACGAAGGAAAGGCGAGTTTCTGACAAAGAGGGTGAACGCCTCATTTGAATATCATGCCTTTGGCTGCCTCTATCGAAAGTCTATCGATTAAATAATTAGCCAGAAAAATTTTCAATTGTTTACCAAAATGCAAATGCGTGAAATCGAAAGTTTCGGAGAAAGAAAAA